>NC_081408.1:335511667-335821292 GCF_030272615.1 Cryptomeria japonica
ATAGGCATGAGCCAGGTCAGGCCCCAAAGTGGGTCCGATTAAAAAAAAATTCGTTTTCATGCAACTGACCCCTGGAATGATTCACGGACCTCAAACACACCTCTGGAATCGATCGGCACCATTTTCGGATCATAAAATTGCATTTTACATCCTTCAGGCAATTACGCCACAATTTTCGCATTTAATCGCGAAGACGTAATTTTCAAACCTATCAAAACACCTTTCTGGAGCTCGCCATCTGACAAGCATGTACTTTGATATACAAGGGTGACATCTACCAAACGGTTTCTCAAGATGAGTCTCGAGCGAAGAGATATTAATTTACGAAAACGGCCAACTGGCTTTGTCGACACTGCGGACCTGATGAAGTCAATGTTCTGGCAACACATCATGCCTTTCTCAAAAATATCAAACGACCTCCGTAGGCTCTCAAATTCGGAAAATAGGTACCTTTAAGTACATATTAAATCTTTGAATTCTCAATTCGATCACCCAACTGACAGGATGCAAATGGTGCGCTCACCAAAACGACTACATTAACTGATCTAACACTGGAAGTGCGGATAACTGAATTTGATGGCAAAATGAGTCCTTTTGAAAACTGATCAAACGGATTGATAAAATCTTGAAATTTGAAATGTAGCTCATCATTTATACCAACATTAGCCTGGAACAAACATTCTGACATGACGCTCACCGGGACATTTTTACACTTGTGCAAACATCACAAACTACAAACGGATTGAGCTTTGAAAACTGAGCAAACGGATTCATAAGGACTTGAAATTTGAAACGTAGCTCACCATTTATACTAACATCAACCTGGAAGAAACACTTTGGCATGATTCTTACTGAGGCAAGTTTTACAATTGTGCAAAACAGGGCTCCGACTAGCTGTCGAAACAGGGACTAGTCAAACCACACAAACTGCAAACGGATTTGGCTTTGAAAACTGAGCAAATGGATTTGTTAGGACTTGAAATTTTGTAGTCTAACTCAAATTTATGCATGGAATTGAATCCACTTTTAATTTTTTCATGACGATCAACAGGGCAAAAGATGTAATCGCTCAAAGTAGGCTACTCAATAAAATCTGCATTTGTGCCTAAAATGCACTTCCAGCTTACCCCTCAAAATGGGTACCTCATAAACTTATCCAAATTGAATTTTGAAAGTTGCACATCACTGAATAGGCCAAATGAAAGGTGTAAGACATAAATCCCGAGCCTTACCCTCTGAAAATCAACTGGCTCCATTTTACCCCCTTGCTAACTAGGCATTCAAACTGACTTATTTAGGTACTTTTCTGACATGCAGAGCAAAATTTTGAAATGGGCCTCTAAAATTGACTCAATTTTAATCAGTCCTAATAGAATGATCACCGCACATCGATTTGATAAGTGAGAAAACCCTTGTTCCATTCTTCTAAGCACTTCATTGTTTCCAAAGAAATCTAATCCTTGTACATGCTCAAATACCATCTTATTATTACACATAGATTATGACATGTCACCACTAAGTTATGATCATGATAAGATCCACCTCCAAACCTTAAATCATTACCGGTTAAAGATTTGATACCGGTATTCATTCTTCTTCACAAAGTTCATAACAATCAATTATAAATGTGCTTTGTAGTTCACCAAACTTTATTCAATTTTAATCACACTCATGCCAATGTTATGAGCATATATTCTGAACCACAACACTTGAATCTTATCTAATCATTTGTACTAGTATCTTGATCATCGCTTTGTTGCTATTTACCGATTGACAACAACTTAGCAGTTTTGCTATCTAACAGATTCCACTACCGGCTAGGCTATACCAGTTTGTCTAGATGACCTAGATGACTAAACAAACATGGTTTCCATCAATGACAATAAAGACTTGATCATATCAACTTTACTAGTCATCATCTCATCCCATCATCATCTACATTAGTTATACCAACAATCTGATCATCTTCTCATCTTATCATCATCTTTATCAGTTATGCCAACAATCTCCTCCTTTGGCATTGATGGCAACACCAAAAGCTCACCAAAAGCTCACTATGCCCTTCATCATTTCTTCTCTTTTTGCTCTTCACTATTCTTCTCCCTTTTTATTTTTCTTGTCCTCCTTTAACAACAATGCTAAAAGGAGTGGAGCGAAGAGGAGCGGGAATCCCAAATTTCAAATTGGGAAATGGCGGAATTCCTGGGGAAGGCGGATTTCCTGGAAACTGTTGTTCCTCTGGGATTGGATCTAGCACGCAGGAAGGAGGTTAGACATTTGAAGGGTCAGAAGAGGACAAGGAAAAAGCAAAATCAGGAGAAGAAAAAGATTCGATCCCTAGGGACCCACACGACAGAGGAAAATGGAAAAAATGGTCTTCGCTCTCTAGAGTGAAACCACTGGTTAAATCTAGGCTTCCAGAAGTAACAAACATTTTAGACCCCACCTCTGGTCTGGTCGCTATTTCGGTTCTGGACAAAGTGGTCGATATGACTATAGCTAGCCTTTCTATGACATTAGTGGGTCGTTTCTCTAGCTTTAGGCCTAACATTGATGATGTCAGGAATTTCATAAGGAGAAAATGGATGGTTAAAGGACAAGTGGAAGTGGCAGCGCTGCCTAGAGGGTTTTTTACCTTCACTTTCAACTCTGAAGAAGACATGAAAAAATCTCTCTGTGAAGGTCCTTGGAATTTTGGCAAGTCTTCCCTGGGTCTCTAGAAATGGGCCCTGAATCTCGTCCTAGATGAATCCTTGTTCGTTTCTGCACCAGTTTGGACATGCCTCCCAAGTCTTCCGCTCGAATACTGGAATGAGGAAGTTTTCAAGGGCATTGCAAAATCCTTTGGAGAACTCTTATCGATTGACCCGATGACGATGGCTAAATCAAGGTTAGTCTTTGCTCACATTTGTGTAAATGTTAACCAAATGACAGATATGCCTCAATCTATAGATATCATATCTAAACTTGGAAAATGGTCCCAAGCTATTGAATATGAATCTCTACCGTTTGCCTATTTCCACTGCAAAAAATTGGGGCATTGGGCAAAATCTTGTCCACTCAAGAAAGGCAAGGAACTCAAGACTGATAGTAACACTAAGAACAAAAAGATCTGGCAAATGACAAACAAAAAAGTAGATTCATCAATATCCGAGAGCAATCAAAAAAAGGATGTAACGGAACTTATGAATGAAGTCAAGAGGACTGGGAGTAGCAGCAAGGATAAATAGGATTGTGTTTATTCCAACGACCCACTAGAGAGCTCTAAAGAAGTAGAGCTAGGAACTGAGTTGATCAATAAAGAAAACCCAGAAGCTCAGGAGAATGAAACTATTAGTCAGGAGAAGGAAGAAACCATTCTGGACTAGGAGGATGGATCAGCTAGAGAAGAGAAGGAAGAATCCTATCTAGCCTCTTCACTCTCTAAATCAGCCGAGGCAAACTTTAATGAAGCCCAAGACCCTTCTGATTTTGAGCCCTTACTACTTTTAACTAATGGAAGCCCAAAGCCTCTACTCTATAAAACCCCTACCCAAAGTGTGCATATGCTGGATGAGATTCTACAGATACCTGGGTCGAGAGAAGGAAAATCGAACAAGGAGGAACTCAATGGAGGAATCTCAACTAGAAGTAAGATTAAGAAAAAGGTGGATGTTGGAAGTCAAAATAAAAAGCAAGGAAGGCCATCCCTAAAACATCAAAGGGAACAGGAAAGTTGGAAGAACCGTGTTGATGGAACATAGTGTTCCATCGAGTCAGCACTATTCCCAGTTAAAATATGAAGATTATATCTTGGAATATCAGAGGGCTAAATGCTCCCCATAAGAAGGATGTATTACAAAATTTCATCAGAGATCATAAACCGGATGTGGTCCTTGTTCAAGAAACCAAGATGTCTAAAGAAAAAGTTGAAAGGATCAAAATTTTCAAAGAAAATGGAGTCATAGGAACTAACTCGGAAGGTGCTTCTGGAGGAACTGTGATTTTTTCAAACAAAAATACTATAATAGGAAAGGAAATCATCTAAGCCTTTAATAGGAACTCAGTTTTACTTGAGCATATTAAGGACAACTTTGTTTGGGTGTTATCTAATGTCTACGCTTCTAATACTAAATCTGGGAGAGCTAAATTCTAGAAAAGCCTTGCCACTGACAGACTCTAGTTTGCTAATCAAAGTTGGATTATTATGGGAGACTTCAATACCCCACTCAAAGACGAAGATAAGATGGGAGGAATCCCCTTACATCTTGATGGAAAACAAGACCTCATGGATTTCATTAATGACCAAGCTCTCATTCATGTTGATCTCCAGGGTATCAATTAAACCTGGACCAATAGAAGAACCAGAGCTGATTTGATTCAAGTTAGGCTTGATAGAGCTTTAATTTCTCCTGACTGGATTTCTAAGTATAGCTGATCCCTTGGTTCTATTATCAAAATCAGTTCAAACCATTTCCCCATCTCATTTTTGGCTAAGAGAAACTTCCCTTTCAGATTTGACAAAAGATTGGTTCTCCCATCCTTCTCTGGAAGCCTGCATTACTAATTGGTGGAACTCTGAAGTGGAGGGTAAGGCTCTTTTTAGAATTGCTAAAAAGCTCAACATCATAAAAGCCAAAATTAAAACCTAGAACAAAGAGATTTTGGGGGACATATTCAAGAAAAAAACTCAAGTCAAAGCTGAATTAAAGTATGTTCAAGATAGAAACCAAGAGGTGGGGTTGACCAAAAATCTTAGGATGGCTGAAAATGATCTATTATCTAAATACCACTCCATCATTTCTAATGAAGAGACTTTTTGGAGACAAAGATCTAGAGCTTTGTTCCTTAAGGAAGGTGATATAAACACCCACTTCTTTCACTTAACCACCCTTAAGCACAGGGCAGCCAACAGAATATCGAAACTAACTTGCAATAAAGGGGTCCTAACAGAGGATTGCAACATCAGGAAGAAAGCTCTCGAGCATTTCAATACCTTGTTGGGTGAAGTGGACAACCTGGATTATAGTAAGCAAAATACCCTTTTACAAGCTATCCCTTCTATGCTGTCAAAAGCTGACAATCACCTCTTATCCCGTATTGCTACTAATCCTAAAATTAGAAAGGCAGTGTTTTCCTTTCAGGGTGATAATCCCTTGGCTCGGACGGCTTCCCTATGTTTTTCTTCCAAAAATTTTGGCACATTGTGGAGGCTGACATTTACAATGGTGTTAAGGAATTCTTTGGCTCCAAAAGACTTCTCAAGGAACTGAACACCACTTTCATTGTCCTTATCCCAAAGATCCCTAGAGCTGATTCTCTTAACAAGTTTAGACCCATCAGCTTGTGTAACTCTGTCTACAAGATCCTTTCCAAGGTTTTGATTTCCAAGTTGCTAGATGTTCTCCCAAGGATTATCTTTGTCCAACATAATGGCTTTGTCCCCAAAAGACAAATTTTGGACTCTATTATCTCTGTTCATGAAAATATCCACTCCCTGAAAGTGGTGAGTAAATAGGGATTCTTCCTTAAGTTAGACATGGCTAAAGCTTTTGATAGAGTGAATTGACAGTTTCTCCTCAGGATCATGAAATCGTTTGGTTTTGGCGACAAAGTTATCCAACTTTGCTCTCAACTCATGGAAACTTCCTCCTCTACTATTATTGTTAATGGATCCCCATCTAGTTTCTTCAAAAGCTCTAGAGGTCTCAGATAGGGAGACCCCATCTCCCCTATCCTGTTTACCATTCTTGCTGAATGCCTGGGTAGATTCATCCTTAAAAATGTAGAAGAAGGCAATCTTAAGGATCTGAAACCTTCTTCATCCAATGTTGTTTGCTCTCATGAACAATTCGTTGATGACTCTATCACCATGGGGGAAGCCACCATCTTGGAAGCCAAAAACATGAAAATCATTCTGAATACCTATGAATCTGCCTCTAGTCAAAAAATCAACTGGGATAAAAGCTCTCTATTTTTCATCAACACCTCGGCCCAAAGGCAAATTAGGATTGGTAGGATTCTTGGTTGTAACATATCTGAGTTTCCCTCTACCTATTTGGGGCTTCCTCTTTGTCTCAAGCCTAAGGATTCCTTCTGGAATAAGTTAATTGATAGACTCAACCTAAAACTCACTGGCTAGAAAGGGGCTGTTCTTAGTCAAGCTGGTAAAGTCACTTTGCTCAAAGCCACTCTCCAAAATCTTCCTGTGTATGCTCTTAGCTTGTTCAAAATCCCCTCAAAGTTTGTAGAAGCTATTGAAAGAATCCAAAAAAAGTTCCTTTGGTCAGGAGTGGAAGTTAAAAACAAAATCCCCCTTATAGCCTGGAATAACATTTGTTCCCCTAAGGCCTCAGGTGGGCTGGGCTTAAGGAACATCAGTTCTATGAATAAATATTTATTAGCCAAGAAAATTTGGAGATTCAAAGGGGAGGAAAGAGAATGGAACTCTATATGGAAAAACAAATATCTCTAAATGCAACCTTCTGAGGAAGAATTCTTTGACAACTGTTTCTCTATTGATGGATCTGCCATTTGGAATGCAGTGCAATCTGCAAAAGGTTGGGCTACTGCTGGCAGAACCTGGAACCTTGGGGATGGGAGGAAAATAATATTTTGGGAAGATAGATGGATCTTGGATAAACCTTTGGAGGAAATCCCTATCCTCAAAGATTGGAAAGATAGTTTCAAATGTAGGTATGGTGAAATGGTAAGAGATTACTCGATAAATGGGGACTGGATTGACTTTAACCAACAGTGCCTGGATCTCAAATTCCTTCAGATTGCTCTTTCTGCTAAAATCCCTAAAGACAACAAAGATGACATTCTGATATGGGGGAAAACTCTAGATGGGAAATACTTTATTTCCTCTATTGTGGGTATTCATAATGTCTTGATGGAAGCTACTCCCATCTGGGCTAAAGTTTGGAATAAGAACTTAGTTCCTAAATTCAACATCTTCTTTTGGATTTTCATCCAAAATAAGATATTAACCTTGGATAATCTTCATAAAAGAGGCATTATTTTTCCTAAGATGTGTTCTCTTTGTTGCAGGGAAGAAGAGATAGCTTGCCATATTCTCAATCAATGCTCTTTTAGGTAGGACATCTGGAAAATCATCTTGTCCAAGTGGAACCTGAGATGGGTCTTCTCGAACTCTCTCGGTGACACTTGGCTTCAATGGCATTGTCCTAACTCTAATCCTAAAATTGTGGAGACTTGGAGACTCACTTTGCCGATTGTTGCCTGGAATATATGGAAAGAGCACAACAACAAGATTTTCAGAGATAAAAAGGCTATCCTTGAAGTGGTTGTAGACAAAATCCTTAGGAGTATTTTTTAAATGCCTCTATGGTACTGATCAGGGACTTGCTACCAAAGAGGATTTCAAAGACAGATGGAATCTTTCTACTACCACTACTAGCAAGGAGAAAGGCAGAGAAGGTCTTGTCTGGTGTTTCCCCCCACAAGGATGAATTAAGGCTAACTTTGATGGGGCTTCTAAAGGAAATTCGAGTAAAGTTGGATATGGGGGCTTTATCAGGAATTTTGTTGGAAGTTGCCTTAAGGTGGTGGTTGGTCCTTCGGGGAATCAAACTAGCCATTTTGCTTAAGCCTCCGCTACCTTGCATACTTTAATCATAGGCAAAAATCTCAATTATGATAAAATATGGCTTGAGGGGGATTCACTTAATATTATTAAGTGCTTAAAGGGGGAATCAGAGCCCTCTTGGTCTATTGAGAATATCATCATGAAAGCTAGAGAGATTATCACCAATTTCAAAGAAATTATTATACAACATGCCTTTAGAGAGAAAAACAGTGTTGCTGACTGTTTAGCGAACACTGGAGTTAACTCTGACACTCAAATGATTTGGCACGAGGATGATCTCAATTTAAATATTGAAGAGATACTCAGAAAGGACCATTATACGGGGAGAGAATGACAATTAAATCATGACAAGTAAAAAGCATCATTTACACCTTGCTAGAAAGGCCATCATTACCTAGCACTACGGTAGATCTCCTACTATCTCCAAAAAATTGCCGCACACTTTGTGGGTTACTCAGAGTGAAAATTTGAGTTGCATTAGGAAAAAAGGTCTCAATTTGCAAAGAAATAGAGCCGATAGCCTGCATTTGAAAATGGGAGGAGATCTAAGACGTGAAGAACCTAACAACACATCGACCTGGAAAGCAATGCCTAAAGTCTGGGCAAAGCTAGAGAAGGGCTCTCTCACTAGCTTCATGGAAAAGCTTGAGGACTATGACAAAGGTAGGGTTAACTTAGCCATTTCCAAGATTTCCGAAAACTGGTCTAATGGCTCTTTCAAACTTTATGGAGTTAAATTTAAGTTGGATGCTGGGCTTATTTCAACTATGACTGGAATTCTCCACACTGGGCGTAACTTCTTTCAAGACCTCAAGGTCTCCAACAATGCGGTTACCCTGTTCCCACGGAAAGAGAAAGAGAGGGCCAAAATTGGCAAGGCTACCAGGGGCTACTACGATGTTGCAAACATCAAGAAGTTGTGGGGCTGGGTCCTGAATGCAATCATGGAGTATATTATGGTCAAAGGCCATTTCTCCACAGCCCACACCTACCACTTTGTGCTCTTAAACCATTTCAGACATGACAAAAAGTGTCTTTGCCCTACTACCTTTTTCAATCTCTCTCCAGGTCCCTGAACAAGCACAGGACTAACCCTTCCAACCTGATTCTCCACTGCGGGCTCCTATTGCTCATCTATGAGCATTGCAAAACCCTCGCTCTACAGGAAAATAAGTAGATTTCCACTTCCCCAGGTAAAAGGAGGATGGAAGAGGGAGACATTAGCAAGGAGAAGGCGTCATCCATCAAGAAAAGGAAAAGCACCCCCAGGTTGGAAACTGAGGATATTATCAAAGAAAGTAGTGGTATGGAGACGGACGACTCTAACGGTGAAGACAACTGGAAAGAAGAGGAGCTGGGCAATGAGGAAGAAAGTGGAGATTTTTAGCTTGGTCAAGAGAGCCCTATTCTAAGTGATCACCTTGGTAAGGATAATAGCCATTTGATAGAGGAGACGGCTCCCAAGGATAATGAAGAAACCGAAGTTAAATCTCAGAAGGAAATAAACAAAGGCTCTGAGAAGAACCCGACTAAGGAAAGGGATAGCAAGGACAAGGAAATTGCTGGTGAGGGGCTTATCCTGGATAATCTCTAGAAGCTCTCAGAGGATAGAATGAATTTTGACAGATGGAATTAGGAAACCCTGAAAAACCTAGAGAAGAAAGGGATAAATTCGGATAAAAAGAGGGAGGATGAAAACAAAGAGCATATTAATTGGAAGTAGGAAATGGAGAACAAGGTAAAATCGCTGGAAGAGGGGAAAGAAGCGATGAAAAATCTGAAGGGAATTATCCCAAGTATCCTCTTTGTTGTCACCAAAAATCTAGAAGACATTGCCAAGGTCTTTGACCATACTCCTAAACTGGTTGTGGATCTTGACCTGGAGGAGGAGACCATCCAAACTGGAAGTGGCAGTGATGCTATCCTGGTGGGCAGAACTATAAAGAGAACCAGGGCCATTATCAATAAAGTTGTGGTTGCTACAGCCAAGGACCCTCCCAACTTCAAAGACACCATCAAAGAGCTACAAGAAATTAGCAGCACCCTGGCTAAAGCTCTAGATAAAATCTAATTCCTGGATGGCCTGCTAGCTTTTTGGGGCTTTTGTGGGTTTTCTATGGTTTTCTGCTAGTTTTTTCCTTTTAGTTCTGTTCCTCTCTATTTCTCATGGCTTTGCTATTTAAGTCTTGCTTGTAAAGGGTTTCAGGGTCCCTTCAAAACCTGTTTTTTCATTATTCACAAACAACAATGCTAAAGGTGTAAAGTGTCAAATTCATTTTTTGTTGCTATTGTTTTCTTCATCTCTGCTACTGCCTTGAGGAGTATCCCTTTTCTCATCAATCCATAGTGAAATATCTTCAATTAGTCCACTGGATTAATGCAACAACAACATCTTAGTTTAATTTCTCTAGGGGTATAACCCCTAGCTTGCCTCTGAGATACTCAAAGGTTACTTTAGTCAATGGATTATTGAAGATGTCAGCCAACTGCTTCTTGCTTGACACATGACCCATCCTAACTTTCTTTTCTTGCACTCTTTCTCTCAAATAATGATACTTCAGTTCAATACGATTTGTTCTAGTATGCAATATAGGATTCTTTGAAATGTTTGTTGTACTTGTATTATCACAATATATGACCACTGGTTCTGTCATAGTCTCCTTGAATCCTTTTAATAGATGAATCATCTATATTGCTTGAATACAGTTCATAGATGCAGCCACATACTCTGCTTCTTCTATAGACTATGAAATGCAACTTTGTTTGTTACTAGTCCAGGATACCAGTCTTCCTCTTAGAATGAATGCACCATTGGTTGTGTTCTTCTGGACATCTACATTACTTGACCAATCAGCATCTCTGAACACATCCAAAGAGAAGTTTCCTTTGTATGGATACCATAATCCATAATCAATAGTTCCTCTAAGGTACCCAAAAATTCTCTTCACTACCACCATATTAGTCTCTTTAGGACTTTTCTTAAATCTAGCCACTATACCAACTACATGAGCAATGTCTGGTCTACTATGAGCAACATAGTTTAGTTTACCAATCATTGATCTATACTTAGTTTCATCCACTAGATCTGAATCATCTTTCTTGGATAATCTGCAACTAGTAACCATAGGGGTTCCCACTAGTTTAGAGTCTTCCATTCCAAAGGTTTTCAATACCTCCTTCACATATATTGGACTGGCAGATAAAGATTCCTCCTTTCATCTATTGGAATTGCAAACCAATGAAAAATTTGATTTCGCCTATCAAAGACATTTCAAATTCCTTTTTCATTTCTTCTGCAAAAGTTATACTCATGTCATCATCTCCTTCAAATATGATATCATCTACAAACACTTCTACAATCAATAACTTGTCTCCTTCTATCTTCAAGTGAATGTTGTTGTTCTCACTGGTTCTTTGAAATCCAATCTTTATCAGGTGTGAGTGGAGTCTCTCACACCATTCCCTTGGAGCTTACTCTAACCCATATAAAGCTTTATGAAGTTTTCACACCATGTCCTTGTCTTCAGTCAATGTAAATGTCTTCTTCTAGAATTTCATTAAAAAATGCAGACTTGACATCCATTTGGTATATCTTGAATCCTTTAAATGCTACAAATGCAAGTAGCATTCTTACTCCTCCAAGTCTAGCAATTGGTGCAAAGGTTTCTCCATAATCCTCACCTTCTTTTTGTGCATATCCTTTGCAAACTAGTCTAGCCTTGTTCCTAATCACTTCACCATCTTCATTCAATGTGTTCCTGAACACCCACTTAGTACCAATCACATTCTTATCAGCTGGTCTGGGGATAAGTGACCAAGTGTTGTTCTTCTCTATTTGATCAAGCTCCTCCTGCATAGCCTTTATCCAATCATCATTCTTGAGAGCTTCCCTCACTGTCTTAGGTTCAATAGTGGAAATCAGACAAGCACTTTCTTTGATCTTTCTTCTTGTTTGTACTCCAACATTCCTATCTCGAATTATCTAATCTGCATAGTGATTCAACTTTACATATCTAGGTATAACTGGTTCGAATGTAGAAGCCTCTTCTTCTTCTTCTTCTTCTTCTTCCACCGGTTGAGTAGTGTCCTCCACACTATTCTTCTCAACATCATTTAGAACTTCCAGCTCAATGATCACTAGCTTCTATTTATCTACTACATCAGACTTGCTAGTATCATCTGATTTGTCAGAATACTCATCAACTTTCATATTAACACTTTCCACAATCTTCTCAGTTCTTTTGTTAAAGCACTTGAAAGCTTTTCGCTTAGTTGAATAACCAAGAAAAGTTGTGTTGGTCTTATGGATGTGTTGCATTGGTTTTGTCATTGATGTCAACACTTATCTACACTTATCCTTCTAGGGATCTTTGGTTATGTTGAACTGGCACATTATGTCCACCAACAAGTTCAGTAACTTATGCACAGTCACCAGTATATTGTTCACAAACACTAAGGATGACTTGTTATCATCTGGAGATCACCCGGTTATTTAAAAGACATGGTTTGGACACTTGATTTTGGTATTCTAGTTATTGGTTTAATTGGGTTGACATATTTTCTATTATCAGCAAATTGGTCTAGGTTATGGACCAGCACACGTTATCTATTCCCGATCAGCATGACACATTATGGAGATGATTTATGTTGGTGATCTACACTCTTATGAGAATAGTTGATGTTGTCATTGATGGAAACCAACTGGAAATCATTTAGCAACCACCAGAAGTTACTGACACTGACAATAGCCTTCTACATACACCGGTAGGCACGTCCCTGACAGCGGCAACAATGCATACCAGCACTCAAGCCGACATGGAATAAACTTTTGTTTATTGTTTTATAATGTAATTATCATTTGTAAAAGCTACATGGCATATTGTAAAAGACTCATATGTCTATGAGATTGATGCAAAGCATCATGGAAAACCAACTCACAACCAAGGATCTTACTGATCCAATCATCATTACAATCATTAAGTGGCAATGCAAATGGTATTCATCCATTCTACAATGCAATCACAATATAATCTTTACACAAGGGTTGTCTATCAAATACTTCCACCATATGCCACCAATCAACCCCAAACTACTTTAAAAGGTTATATTCCATCCCTACAGACCTTAATTCAATATTTTAGATCATAAAATTCACCAAAACATGAGACAACAAATTCTTTATTCCCATGGAGTACCCTAGTTCAAGGTTTCATCCTTAAAAACTGTTTTCACAAAAATAACCACAACTTCTTCAATTCTTAACCAAATTAAGTGAGATGAAAATAAATTGAAAGAGGGTTCAGAGGCCTTTCCAAAACATATATCCTTTCTTCATCATTATTCTTAATTTGGCCATATCAAATGCTGCAACAGGACTGCTCCTGCCTTTACCAGTCTGATTTCACAATAAAATGCAGATGAACAATCATTAATAACTTTTTACATATTGAAAATAAATCCAATCACTTTGGTCAGATTGTAGATAGGTTAGATAAACAACTTTTCCCCAAGTTATAGCCAGATCCAACAGTTAAATCAAAAGTTATGAAGCTTTTCCCAAAACTGGTTAACCCTAGGTAGGGTTTTGGCAGTTACAAACTGTTTTCACCAAAACGTCCATAACTTTCTCAAATCTGCATGAAATAAACTCAAACAAAAGGAAATGGAAAGCTTATTCATTTTTACACTTTTGTTGCACTTTTTGGCAATATTGCAACTTTGTAATTTTTACAATTTTTGACATAAATGACTCTAACTCTTACTTGGACACTTTTAAAACTTCAATATGGACCAAATATGATATCTTTGGACAAAATGGCTCATTTAGCTTTAGATATTATGATTTAATTGACTCAAATAACCTTAATATGTTATGAATGACTCAAATACAATAAATTGTTCATATTATGACTTTTGACCTCCTGCTATGCTTGTGTGCTTAGGTGCCTCTGCACCAGAGATCTTCTAAGTTTTTTTGTATAGAGGATAGATGAGAAGTATAAGGAAATTTTGTATAAGGTGATATAATTGACAGTTAAGGTTTTGGTTATAGACTGAGCTTAAACCTCTACTAAACTTGGCATAGTTGATGCTATTTTGAAGCAACACATTGTATTGGATTTCGATAATCTATTTTGTAAGTCAGTGAGACTTCTATTTTGTGGTTGAGCAATGAGCTCTAGGCTGCTAGCCTTCTTGCATGTGCATGCTCCTCATTGTAAGTAATATTTATTCATTGCCTAGTGAGTGAATATAGTGGGTCACAAATCCCACCCAGGTTTTTCCCACACCGAGTTTCCTTGTTAAATATCTTGTGTTATGGTGTCTTCTATATGTTGTCTCTGTTATTATTATTTAATGGATTAACTTTTATTTACCAGTACATTGTTTTGAGATGAAAAATTCTTAATAAGGATAAATATTCTTCTAACTAGTTAGACACTGATTCACCCCCCCTCTCAGTGTCTTTGGGACTATCATTGATTCTAACAATTGGTATTAGAGCCTGGTCCTCTATTTTCAAAAGCCTAATAGCTTGAGGAAGACTCTGACACCAGTACAAATGGAGAACTTAAGAAAACAATTGGAAGGATCTTTTGTAGATTATGATGCAGAGAAATTGAAGAATATAAAACTTGAAGTGATCTAAGGACTGCACAAGATTTCATTAAAGGACTTCAAGAGAACTTTTCTATAGCACAAAATAAAAGAAAAGAACTTCACAAGAAGATGTAGAAAGATGATGATGAAAAAGAAACTCTTAGAGTGTTGGAATAATGATATATTTGTCATTAGTGAATACACTTAGTGAAAACACTTATTCGATTTTGAATGTTACCGAGCATTCAGCAAAGCTCACCGATTAAACAGTTCAAACCGAGCAGTAAGACTGTCACCGAGCATATGAGACAAACAGTAGTTACCGAGAAGTCAGTTCAAATCGAGTCACCAGTGGTTACCGAGTGACACTATATCTACCGAGTCACCACAGCTACCGAGTTCCAAGCTACACTTCGGGACTAGTATGGACCAAGCTTCTACTCTTACCGAGAGCATGACGATGTCGAGTACTGTAGTGGACGCCGTGTATCAGAAGATCACCGAGCCAGCTTGAGGAACCGAGTATCTACCGACTCAGTAATATTTTGTTCACCTATGTAAGGCCGACTTAAGAATGAGTTTATGTTATTAATTTGTATGAGGCCGACTTTATGAAATGTAAATGTAATTATGGACGGTATATATATGTAATGTATTATACCATCTGTAGTATGTATGTAAGATGTATGGATATGCAAAATTAAAAGGAGCAGAGCAGAAACTGCATTAAGGCAGCAGACCAGAACATTTTCGCAGAGTCAGTAAAGGAGCAGAATCGACATATCTATCTCAGAAGGAGATCAATACTCAAAGGATCTTATCAGCAATAAAGTTGTAAGTCAAGATCTACTGTTTCATCCTAACAGTTGAATCAGTTTGTAAATCCTTTTACCGGGTAGACTTAACAGTCTCTTGTAAATCTCTTAACCGAGTGCATACTTCATTGTATGTTTGTAAATCCTCTAACAAGGTGGACCTAGCAGTCCAAATTTGCTTCTAACAGGGCAGATCATCAGAAGTGATCATTGTAAGCCTTAACCGGCCAACTTTTACTGTAGTACCAAAGTTTTGTGGGTACCATCCCCACCCCAGTTTTACTTTCTATTTGGAAGGTTTCTGGGTCACCAAATCTTTGTGTTATGTGTTGTGAATGATTATATTTTCATGCATGCAGTAGATTAAATGAATGAATGGTTTAATATATGCAAGTGCAGAAATGAATTAAAAGATTTAAGTGTTACTGATTCACCCCTCCCCTCTCAGTAACTTGGTTAGTCCTGAATATTTTCAACAATTGGTATCAGAGCTTTGTGGTTCTCAGAGTAAAAGTTTGACAGCTTGAGAAAAGATCAAGACAATGGAGATATTCAGACTTGACAAAGCTATTGAGAATGAAAAGCTAGATCTGGAAATGGCCATAGCACAACTCAAAGAAGCAAGAGAACATCTTTCCCAATCCCTAAAAAGAAGAAAGGAACTAGCAAAAGAAATAAATGATCATGAGTATGTTGAAACAAAAATTGAAGATCTCTTTCCTACAAGAAGTTCAAATGAAGTAGATGAAGCAAACAATGCAATCAAAGAACTCCTAGAAAAAAATGGATTACTGCAAAAAGAAGTAAGGATGCTAAGAAGAGAACAGGAAATTCAGTCTGCAAGATTTTGTGAAATCTTGGAACAAAGGAATAAAATGCAAAATGAAATAGAAGGAAGAAACAATGAAATTGTACAGCATGAAGATCTCATCGAGCAACTCTCCAATGCAAATGAAGAGATCAGAATTCTCAAAGAAGAGAATGAAAGTTTGAAAAATGAGCTAGATATTCAAAAGCAAGCAAATGAAAGGATGATGAAATCTCAAACAGACTTGGATCAATTAAATGAGCAAAATCTTCACAAACAAAAAGGTAAAGCTGGTCTTGGTTACAATGAAGAAGGTGAATCTTTCGAGCAAGGTAGCCAAAGAAATCAAAGACCTACATGCAATTACTGTGGTAAGACAGGTCACACATCAAACAAATGTTGGAGCAATGGAAAGACAAGATTCAAAGGCAAATGCTACAGCTGTAATCAGCATGGTCACAAGGCTAGTGAATGCAAGGAAAAACCAAAATTTGAAGGCAAATGTCACAAATGCAAGAAACAAGGTCACAAGGCATCAGAATGTAGAACAAAGACATTCACTCCAGCAGAACAAATTGTCAAAGCAATATTTGGTTGGGATTACAATACCTGGTGCAGATGTCATTATTGTGGAGAATATGGACACATTGGGATGAATTGTACAAGGCATCATCTAAGGAAGAAAGATACAACTATAAGATGTTATACATGCACTGAACTCGGACATATAGCCAAGAATTGCATGAACACAAAGAAGGTTGAAGATGAAAAGAAAGCTAAAGCTGACAACATTCGGAAACAGATGAGACAGCAGTGGGTTCCTAAATCTACCGAGCAGGATAATTCAAGCAATGGTCCTGTCACTCAAGAACTGGGTGACCCCACCATTACAAATTAGATCCATTAAAGAAGATAAGGAACTGCATTTTCAAAGCCTTACCATAAGCAGTTCCAAAATACAAAAGCATAATCGATGAAATCAGTATTTCCGATACATACAGAAAAGTCACTTACCGAGTTGAATGTTACCGAGCATGGTAAAACTGCAGACCTTACCGAGTTAGGTCAGTCTTACCGAGCAATCGCTAAAGTCATTAAGTCATCTCACCTACCCACTTATCAAGCATTAATGACAGAATTTTAATAAAAAGGGCAAAATCGACTTCATTCTTCACCGCGTTATTTAGCATTCGAAGAGCTTAGGTTTTCAAAGTGCTTAAGGAGATTTAAGATGAATTTGCAGCGAAGGATCTAAAAAGAACTCGTTCCATTCAGCAATGACTTCCACTAGCACCACCAGCAGGAGCAAGGCGAAGAAGACTTCCAATATGTTAGTGAAAGGAGTTAAATGGACAGCACCGAACTTCAAACTCGTTCCAGCAATCGCAGAATCACTCGACCCAAGTGGAGCACAGTCCAGAATTCCTTCCAAGGTACTTCTTATCAATGACATTCGTACTCATTTCAAATGCACTATTCAGGAGTTAGGGACTTTAGAAATGGACAATGCCCTAAGTCAGCTATGTGTTGACAAAACCCTAAAACCCGAGCATAGACATTTGGAAATCAAAGGTTTGACCCATATCCCACACCTACCAAGAAATTTTCAAGTGAAATGGATTAGGTATGTATTGAGCCATGTACATGATGGGCAACTATGGTTAGATCAACCTATCTTAATAACAAAGAAGATGATTCATAGAATCACAGGTTTACCGATGTCAGACAAAGCAAAATCCACCAAAACCCTAGGTCGGGACGAACTGCAGGAGTTAACTCTTGCCGAGTGGGATGGCAGAGGATTGAAAATTAACAATGTATCTGATGTTGAACTTAAATTTGGTATTATTATCATTGCATATAAGCTGTATAGTTCCAGTAGGCTAAATAGTGTGGCATGTGAGGCAGTAGACCTTGCCTACAAGGTAGTAAAGAAGAACATGGATAGTATAAGGACATCAAAGAATAATCCATGCAAATTTGGTTCTTTGTTGATTTGTATATTTTTCTATGTACAAAACTTTTTCCCTTCTAAAGGCACAGTAGTATGGAGGAAGGATACTCCAATTTTGTATCAGATAAATGAGTTTATAGCAGAAATAGGTCAGAATTTTGAGACAGTAATGGATAATTATTTTGAAGAATTTAAGGACAAAATGAACAACAGGTTCAGGATTCCTCCTAAGTTGGTAAAAGATTACAAGGATGATATATGTTTCATGGTAGACTGTGATAAAGTTTACATCTAGGCAGCCATACCCCGAGTGGCATGGGTAAAACCATTGCCCTATGAAATTAACATAGATGAAGCAAGGGATATAATAGAAGCCCTGATAAATGAACCAGCCATTCCCAACACCCCTGCATTTGGCACTTATGATGAGGCCAAAGCCAGAATTGAGCTTGAAATCAAGCTTCCAAAGGCCATCACCAGTACCAAGAGAAAGGCAGCTAAAGAAATAGAAGAGGAATCAGAAGAGGAAGCAGAAACACCAAAGAAGAAAGGCAAAGTAGTAATCACCAAGCCTAAACTTAAAACTGCAGTGTTCACAAGGAGAACCAGGAAAGGGCAGAAAGAAAGTGAAGTTGTATTCAGGAAACCCCCTCCTACCTTCGAAGAAAAATTGAAACAGTTGGAACAAGGATCTGGCATGTCTAACTTCAAGGCACTGAAGTATGAAAGCAGATCAGATGCAAAAAAGATGCAGATCGAGGAGCTTTTACTGAACAAAATGGGAAAATGGAAATATACCCCAGATGATATCAGTTCTCAAATTCCAAATGAGCTTCTAGTCAGGATTAGACCAAGATGGACTTCAGCAGTGCAAACTGTCAAAGACATTTATGCACAAACCTTAAAACAGTTGTTACCGAACCTGGCATATAAAGAAGTAAAAGAGGCATTAAAGGAGAATGAACACCAAATGACACTTAGGTTTCATACCTTCTTAGTTCTCTCCAAGCAGATAGAAGCAATAGTAAATAATGCCACAATTGTGTGGAAAAGGATATATAAGCTGCCAATGCCATCTGACCCCACGGTAACAATTGAGGGTGATAAAGATGATGAAGAGGATGAAGAGGAGAAGGAAGAAGAAGAAGCAGCTGAGGAAGAAGGTGACATGGTAATAATAGGTGATGAAGAAGACACGGTGATAATAGGTGATGAAGAAGATGATCCTGAACAGGTAGCAGCAGAAGTCATTGCATCTCTTCCTCACTCACCGCAGAAAGGCGTTGCATCATCAGCTTCAGCCAGCAGGATTGTGAGCACAGTAGCTACATCTATTGCTCAATCCTTGCCAATCACCTCTCAGCTCCAGACCCCAACAGTTACCTCATCCACCGAGCTGCAGAGCATGTCATTATCTACCGGGATGCAGAGTGTTGCCTCTACCGAGCAACAAGTGACTTCTTCAGTCACTGAGATCACAACTTCTCCTGCAGCATGTATAGTAAGTTTTGCAACCTCTCCAGTTTTGACACATTCTTTAGCACAAATGATCACACCAATCAGCACTCCTGTATGTACATCAATTTTGGGAACAGTCGGTACATCCATGAGTCTTCCTCTAGTAAATCCCATTCCAGTTATAACAGCTACTCCAACCTTATCAACCATTGTAACTACATCAAAAGATAAGGAAGTAAGCACAGAAGTAATACAAAAGACACCTTTAAAACTTCTGCTTACCGACAAGGCTATAGAGGATGATATAGATCTGGATAAAGAGATTGTCATTCCACAAATAGACCTCAATACTGCATCAATTGATGAAATGAGATTGATCAGCCAGTTGTTAGAACAGAAAGCAAAACAAAAACAACTAAGAAGTGAGAGAGACAGGGAATTCAACATCATAAACAGTGCAAAGACCATTCTCACAGATGCCTTAGGTATAAAAGTTGATCCCTCTCAACACATTTTGCTACAACTCGAAGAGGCTATGAACAGATTCAATGAGGACTCATCAGGAGAAGAGAAACTGATAGAAAGAACCGAGAAGAAATTTGATAACAAGGTGCTTGAACACATTGCTCAGCAGATAGCAATAAAACAAGTTGAATTGACCACTATTTTGGCCAAGTTAGAAAATTCTTTTAATAATATAACTTCATTTTGTGCAAAGTTATGTGATGTTACCGAGTTCACAAAAGGAATCAGAGATCAACTGAAGAAAATTGATGATGATCTGAAAGTAAGTGCACAATAGTTGCAGCTTGACCCCAGCTCAAGCTCAACTCACCATTCAAACATCAGATTCCTATTAGATAAGCAATCAGAATTGCTCAGGGAAGATGCAAGGATCCGGTCTACATTGTTAGATATTCAGAATATGATCCTTCCTAACATGGATACAATGCAGAAACACATTACACATTCCAAAACATTGATCCATGATAACAGTTTTTCAGTTGTAGAGCATGTAATTGAACTATCAGCCAAAGTTTAAGTTGCATTGTCTATTTGCATAATTTTGCAAGAAAATTGGGATAAGACCTTGGCTCATATCAAACAAGTACACTCAGAGTTTATCTCACACTTTAATATTTCTATTTGAGTTATCTATTCTTTGGCATTATTGTCAAAAAGGGGGAGAATATGGAACATATTAGAGACAAAGGGAGAATGATCAAGGGAGAATGTAAATAACAATTGGTATAGAGATAAGTGTATAGAATTATATGTATATTCTATGGGGGAGTTATGTACAGTGAGATATATAGGTATATACAGCAATCTACAATTGGTATCAATTTTGAAGAATCAAGTCAGCATGACAGATTCATTTTTGTCTCATAAGTGTTTTTGTCACTAATGCCAAAGGGGGAGATTGTTGGAATAATGATATATTTGTCATTAGTGAATACACTTAGTGAAAACACTTATTCGATTTTGAATGTTACCGAGCTCATCACTCAGTCCACAGCCTATACCGAGCATTCAGCAAAGCTCACCGATTAAACAGTTCAAACCGAGCAGTAAGACTGTCACCGAGCATATGAGACAAACAACAGTTACCGAGAAGTCAGTTCAAACCGAGTCACCAGTGGTTACCGAGTGACACTATATCTACCGAGTCACCACAGCTACTGAGTTCCAAGCTACACTTCGGGACTAGTATGGACCGAGCTTCTACTCTTACCGAGAGCATGACGATGCCGAGTACTGTAGTGGACGCCGTGTATCAGAAGATCACCAAGCCAGCTTGAGGAACCGAGTATCTACTGACTCAGTAATATTTTGTTCACCTATGTAAGGCCGACTTAAGAATGAGTTTATGTTATTAATTTGTATGAGGCCGACTTTATGAAATGTAAATGTAATTATGGACGGTATATATATGTAATGTATTATACCATCTGTAGTATGTATGTAAGATGTATGGATATGCGAAATTAAAAGGAGCAGAGTAGAAACTGCATTAAGGCAGCAGACCAGAACATTTTCGCAGAGTCAGTAAAGGAGCAGAATCGACATATCTATCTCAGAAGGAGATCAATACTCAAAGGATCTTATCAGCAATAAAGTTGTAAGTCAAGATCTACTGTTTCATCCTAACAGTTGAATCAGTTTGTAAATCCTTTTACCGGGTAGACTTAACAGTCTCTTGTAAATCTCTTAACCGAGTGCATACTTCATTGTATGTTTGTAAATCCTCTAACAAGGTGGACCTAGCAGTCCAAATTTGCTTCTAACAGGGCAGATCATTAGAAGTGATCATTGTAAGCCTTAACCGGCCAACTTTTACTGCAGTACCAAAGTTTTGTGGGTACCATCCCCACCCCAGTTTTACTTTCTATTTGGAAGGTTTCTGGGTCACCAAATCTTTGTGTTATGTGTTGTGAATGATTATATTTTCATGCATGCAGTAGATTAAATGAATGAATGGTTTAATATATGCAAGTGCAGAAATGAATTAAAAGATTTAAGTGTTATTGATTCACCCCTCCCCTCTCAGTAACTTGGTTAGTCCTGAATATTTTCAACATAGAGAACTTGCAAACAAGTTGAGACAAGAAAACAATAATATGAAGAATGAAATACAAGATATGAGTATGAGGTTATGTAAAGATATTGAAGACAGGAAGAAGAATGAAGAAGACTTGACTAGGAGACTTAATGATGCTCGAAATGAAAATCTAAGACTTAGTCATGAAAATGATATGTTGAAGACAGATCTGATTCATATGCAACATGATAAAACTAAGCTTATGAGACAAAAAGGAATTTTAGAAAATAAATTGGCTGCTACAAATAAACACAAAGACAAATTCAAGAAAATTTTAGAGGAGCTTGATGAAATGCTAAAAAGTCAGAAACCTAATGGAGATACTAATGGACTTGGATTTGAAGTTGGAGAAAGTTTTGGTACTGCAAACAATCTAGATTAGAGAAAACCGGTAAGACAACTTAATGCTTATAAATTTAATGGTAAATATTTCAATTGCAACAAATATGGTCATAGAGTAAATTAGTGTAGATTCAAAAATAATTAGAATATTAATGCACCCACTGGTCAATGTTCCAAATGCAACAAAGTTGGTCATAATTCAGAAAATTGCAGAATGAATGTGAAATATTATGTTTGTGGAAGATATGGATATTTATCTAATCAATGCAAAAAACAAACTGGCATAGGATATGGAAAGGCTATTCAGAGGAATAATGTAACTTGTTATGCTTGTAACAAAATTGGACATTTTGCAAAATTTTGTAGAAGCAAGACTTCACAAGCAAACAATAAAGGATCTAGTTTGAAAGACAAAGAAAAGGTAGATGAAGTAAAGCAAGAACTTTCAAAACAATGGATTAAGAAGAGATATCAAATAGTTGATGAAAATGTCTCTATACTAGTAGAGCAGAGTAATCCTCCATCGGCAGGAGATTCTTCATCCAACTGGGAAGTAACCCTTTGGGGGTATTGCAACAAGTTGAAAATCATGCAGATTACCCTTGGTTGATGGTGAGAAGATAGATTTATTCCTTACCAGCAAATGTGTTAAGTTTTGACTTAACCAACAAGCATTTAATGTGTTTGGTGAGAGATATGTTATTATAAATCAACTAATTTCCCTCATTTTTGACTTAGCAAACATTCAAATTATCAAAGAGCGTGAAAACTGAGCGAAGGCATTCAAGGAGAAGGTGCGAAGTGATTTCTTCAGACATTCATAATATTTCTCAGGCAGTAAAAGGTATTTTTGAATGGCCTCTTCTTCTATTCTTGAATTTATTTTGAACCCTACCATTGTGGAAAATGTGAAATGCCTTAGGCCCATGTTTAAGATAATTCCCTAAATTGTGAAGCAAGATGACTCTGTAGGGGCAATTTTTAAGATTCATAAAGGTGTAGCATTTGCAAAAGACCCTAGGATTTATATACATTGCAATATTGAAGAACTAGGTTCTGAGGAATTAATAGAAATATTTGAAAAGGTCATTTGTGATGAACATGGTACTGTTAAACCCAAACACAAGATTATGGAAAATTTAGGTTTTGTGGAGATACTGAATATCCCTCAATTTCTAGAGGAAGTAGTAAGGATTGTATTGAGTAGAGGACATGGAGAATTCTTATGATTGGTTTCTATCTACAAGATAACTTGACAAGCAATTAGGGTAGTGATTGGTTTACCCTCAACTGGTAGTAGACCTGATAAGACAAAGAAGATTCCCAACAACAAAGTGATGAGCTTAGCCGGAGCAAAATCTAACAATAGATCACTTAGAGTAAATGATATCAAGGACATCAATGTGAGATGTGTAAGTATGGTGCTAGGATATAAGGCCACACATGCTAATAGACTAAATTTTGTTTCTAGTCTTTGTATACATAGTGCCTATGAGATGGTAAACAACAATACAATGGTAGATGTGTGTGAATGGTTAAAATATGAGCTTATTGACAATTTGAAAAAGATCAAGGGAGACAAGAAAGGCACATTCCATTTTGGAAATCTATTGGTATGTTTGATGCTATACTTTGTTAAAGAGATCCCTAGTACAAGACCCAAAGAATTTGGCTATGATACACCAGTAGTAAAACAACTACAGGAAGCTTTTACCGACATGGGAACTGCTAGAGACAACAACATAGAAAATTACTTTAAAACTTTCCAAGCTAAGATGAGAGCTAGAGAAAGGATACCATAGAGTACAGTAGACAAATATGACAAAGAAATTTGTTTTGTTATCAAAAGAGATGAGAGATGGATGGAGGCAATACTACCTAGGACTATCTGGGTCACCAAGATGGGATATGAGGTAGATCTTACTATTCTGGAGACATATGCCAAAGCTTTATTGGATGCACCGAGAGAACCATTGGAAAAGGTATTTGGTAGTGATGAGACTATTGAGAGTAATGTAAATATGTTGAGGAAAAGAAAGAAAAGAGAAAAATACATTAGAGATGCTTCTAAAATGGTAAAGGAAATCAAATAAAATGTCATAAACCTTAGTGGCACATCTGCTAGTGATCTTGAAGGACTTCAACCAGAGGCACACATTTCACCGGTTGACACATCTTCTGGAACTGATAGTGATAGGGCAGTGGAATTTAAAAGAGTTGAAAGGAGGAAGAGAAAACCTTCACCGATACCCTCTTCTATACCTAAGAGAACAAGGACTTTGAGAAAGAAACAACAATAAGGGAACCACCCAAGAAACTAACACCAAAGAAGAAACAACAACCAGTTACCCCTTCTTTGAATGATTTATTAAATGAAATAATTGATGATGATAATTTGGCTAATGTACACAAACTATATAATACATTTAATGATTTTGACAGGGAGAGTATTGAGAATGGGATTATTTTACAATTGGAAATTTATAAGAAGGTTCTAATTGAAGTTGTGAATGACTTACCAAATGAACTTTATAGAAGACTGGATGCAAAAAGGATAGCAGTGATGGAATTAGACAAGAAATTGAAAATTGAAAAACTTATAGTTGTACATCCTATAAATTCAAGAGAACAAATTGATGAACTCATTTCTGAGGCTAACCGATCTGTATTTGCTAGTGGACACTGACAAGTGAGCTTAATGGAAGGAAGTGTGAAAGAGATTGCAGATAATTGGGATATTTTTTTCATGGAAAAGGAAAAACAAGAGGAAATGAACCAATCTAAAAAGACATTTAAAGTGTATCAGAAGGAAATGATAAGGGCAAAGGAAAAATTGGTGGAGTTCCAAACATCAGGATCACTAACAATCTACCACCACCCTTGGATAATGCACCAGTACATTTAGAAGATCCACCAGTTACTGACACTGAAGGTATTACACATGATGATACAAATCCTGAATCTGAGATACTCTTTACTATAAATGTGGATACTCAAGAAATAAATATTGTTGTGGATAAGGACAATTAAGAGGTTAAGACAGACAATGTTGATAGTGGCAACATGACAGAGCAACCATTCGAAACTAAGAAACCTACTGAAGTTAAAGAGGCTGGCACAAGGCCACCGGAGACAAAGATACTGGCAGTTCAAATTTTAGGAAAACAAATTGAGATAGAGGTACACACATAAAAAACCGGCAATCACAGTGACATTATAATAGTCTGAGAAACCTTTGTAGGTTGAGATGCAAACCCAAATTGATCCACTGAAGGAAGATGCAATGAAAATTGGTACATCTAATGGAAACATAGAGGTAATAAAGATAATTGGTCACACATCTGGCACATCTATAGGTGAATTCATACCTACCAATGTTACAAAGGTACTTTTGGATTCAATCAAGAAGATAATAGATTGCAATGCATTGGCATACAAGGAAATTGACAACACTATACCTATTATTAAGTTGATTCCACCGAATTGTAACATAGATCATATTAAGGATTCTTTAGGTAAATTGGACACATTGTCCAAATTTATTGTTGATAATGTAATAACCATTGACAAGGTAAATAAGGACGCAATCAAGGAGAAAGTTGAAAAGGAGAAAATCAAATTCTTTGAAGACACCATAAAGAAGTGTACAAAACATTTGAATACATTATTACCATGTACTTAACTCTACAATTTTGGAGTACAAAGAGCTATATAGGGAAACATGCAAACCTCACCTTTTGGCAGAGGACATAGATAAGGAGATTGGTAAAACAGATAAAGAAATTGATGACATAGTTGATAATATAATTGGCTCATCTGAACCCATATCAGTTATTGAGTAGGAACTGGTAGTTTTTGAGGAGAAATTAGACAAACTTGAGAAAGAGAAGGCAAGGATAAGGTCAAATGCCCGGGAGCTTAAAAATAAACTTGGTCCTAAGTTGGACAATCTTATCTCTCTAAGGATTGAAATATCTAAGGCATTACTTCAAGGAGAGCGATCATCAGAAGAACACATGCACTATCTCACTGGCATGATCCAATAGACTAAGGAAACCTTGAATGACAGCAAAAGGTTTATGTAGAATCTAAATCTAATTTTGGCATATATTTTTCAGATTGTAACCAACTAGTTGCAGATTTTGAGGTAAAATTTTTGCACTCATTTGACTATTTTTGACAACCTTTGTTATTGATATCAAAGGGGGAGTAGTGGAGAGAAAAATACTTATGCAGAGGAGATCATTTTCTTAGGGGGAGCTCATTCCTTTTGGAATTTTTGGACTTCAGTTTTTGGAACAATTTTTTGGATTTTTCTCATGAGTGTTGCCATCAATGCCAAAGTGGGAGATTGTTGGCATTCTACACTCTTATGAGAATAGTTGATGTTCTCATTGATGGCAACCAACTGGAAATCATTTGGCAACCACTGGTAGTTACCAGCACCGGTAATAGACTTCTACATACACAGGAAGGCATTTCACTGGCAGCGACAGCAATGCATATTGACACTCAAGCCGACATAGAATAAAATTTTGTTTATTATTTTATAATGTAATTATCATTTGTAAATCCAACATGGCATATTGTAAAACGCTCATAAATGTATGCGATATTCTAGGTCTTTTTGTATAGAGGATAGATGAGAAGTATAAGGAAATTTTGTATAAGGTGATATAATTGACAATGAAGGTTTTGGTTATAGACTGAGCTTAAACTGGTACTAACTTTGGCACAGTTGATGCTAATTTGAAGTAGTACATTGTATTGGATTTTGATAATCCATTTTATAAGTAAGTGAGACTTCTATTTTGTGGTTGAGTAGTGAGCTCTAGGCTGCTAGCCTTCTTGTATGTACAGGCCCCTCATTGTAAGTAATATTTATTCATTGGCCAGTGAGTGAATATTGTGGGTTACAAATCCCACCGAGGTTTTTCCCACACCGGGTTTCCTCATTAAATATCTTGTGTTATGGTGTGTTCTCTATGATGTCTTTGTTATTCTTATTTGTTGCATTAATTCTAATTTACTGGTACAATGTTTTGAGATGCAAAATTCTTAATAAGGATAAATATTCTGCTAATCGGTTAGACATTGATTCACCCCCCCTCTCAGTGTCTTTGGGACTATCATTGATTCTAACAATTTATCAATTGGTATTGTTATAATTACATTGAGCCGACATGATGCATTGCATTTTGACTTACTTGTAAATAGTTTAATTGTAATATTCTTACTGAGCTGACCAACACATTTGTCCTAGGTTTTGGTATATATGTAAGATCTCATTTGTGAGACAAGCATATGTAGAGAAAAAAGAAGGTATATGGTTATGGTATTGTAACATGGTATGTGTGAATATTAAAGACTATATGAGCAGACCATAGAGAAGGTTCAAGGAAGGTTTGAAGGTGATTATCAAAGCTTTATTGGTATTGAATCCAACATTGGAGATGCTACTTTGTGCAATACATCATCATTAAATTTAATCATCCAATTGTAGTTAGTGTGACTCCTATTTTGTGATTGAGCAGTGAGCTCTAGGCGGTTGGTCTTTCTGCATGTGCAGACCCCATTTGTATGCACATACTATCTGTAGTAGTATCATCTAATTGTGGGTAAGGTTTCCCACTATGTTTTTTCCCCTTACTGGGTTTCCACATACAAATCTCTCTGTTATGTGTTGTGGATGTTGTTTATCTTTCTGTTTCATGCATTAAGTTTCACCGGTATTGATATTAACTATTAATTTGTTAACCAACATTAAGTTTGGTTTACCGGTTTTATGTATCAAGTTTGACTAAATTATATTTGGGTTGAAACTAATAGACAACTGATTCACACACCCCTCTTAGTTGCCTCCGGGTCCTAATAATTGGTATCAGAGCCAAGTCCTATTTTTGCATAAGTTTAACAACATGAGGAGATTCTATAGCAACTAACTTTTTCAGGAAGGACAGTCCAAAACTTGATGGAACTAACTATGGTATATGGAAGATCAGAATGGAGACACATCTGAATTGCAATGGAAGAGACATATGGGATTTTACACAGAATGGCTATGTTGGTCCTACACCAGGTCAACCTAATCCACCTACATTGGGCAAGGATCAAGAGAATGATTGCAAAGAAAGAGAAGCACTTTTGAGCGCTTTGTCAGATCAAAAAATCATGGGATTATCAGATCGATCTACTGCTAAAGCTATTTGGGATAAATTAGAAACATTCAATGAAGGAGATACCACTGTCAAAATTGCAAAACTAGAATGCTTCCGGGTCAAGTATGAAAATTTGAAAATGGAGGAAGATGAAAGAATTTTTGCTTTTATGGAAAGGGTTAATGAAATTGTTTTGGGAATACTATGTTGTGGAGGTTCCTTAAGTGAAGATGAAATTGTTTCTAAAGTTTTGAGAGAATTGCCACTGACATACAAAATTAAAGTAACTTGTATTAATGAGTTGAGAACAATGCCTAATACATCAGTATCTAGAGATACCTTGGTTGGAAAACTTTCAGTAGTTGAGCTTGAGGAATTTGGTCTTGTTGCTACAATTAAGACAGATTTAACCTTCAAAGTGTCATCATCTATAGTGTCATCATCATCAACTGACAAATATGATTGGAAATAACTTTATGCAAGAGAACTTGAAGATATTAGGAGGGAAAATAAAGAAATGGAAGAACTTGAAGAACTATTTGCAAGGAAAATGCCTAAAGGTCCTATTGGAAGTAAGTATGAAGGTAAAGCACCATTTAAATGTTTTAACTCCAATAAAGTTGGTCATATGGCATCTAGATGTCCTGATAGACATGCAAGATTGAGAGAAGAAGCTAAAAGAACATATAAGCCTAACCCTGAATATGACAGATATAGATTTAAGAAAAATAGAGACAAATCATGCTACTATGTTGATGAAGGAGTTACTAATGATTCTGATGAAGAACTAGCAGACAATGGATGAGATTTTGTTGCAATAACAGAAGATCAATTGGCACCTACTATTCCATCGGTAGAGCATGCCCTGACAGCTAAAATTGAAGACAAGGATGAATGGATTGTCGATTCTAGATGTTCACATCATATGACTGGTGATAAAAGTAAATTGTTATCTTTTTAGGAGTACAATAGAGGTCTAGTAAGATTTGGAGATGACAAAGCTTGTTTGATCAGAGGAAAAGGCACTATATCTTTTGATGGTAAGCACAATACTGACAATGTTTATTATGTTGAAGGTTTGAAGCATAAACTTTTGAGTGTTGGTCAATTAGTTGAAAAGGGATTTCAATTACAATTCAAGAATGGTAAATGCAAAATCATGAAGAGAACTGGTTTGGAAATTGTAACCAGTAATCAGACTAGAGGTAATATCTTTCATTTGAATAAAAATGAAAAAACATGCTTGATTTCACACATTGATGAAAGTTGGTTATAGCATAAAAGACTCTTTCATGTGAATTTTGATTGCATTATAAAGATTAGTTCATCTAAGGCAGTAAGGGATTTATCTAAGATTGTAAAACCTCATAATCTAGTATGTAAGGAATGTCAAATGGGAAAGAAAGTTAGAACAACTTTTAAGAGTATTTCTGAGAAATCCAATAATGTTCTTGATTTAATTCATACTGACTTGTGTGGTTCGGAAAGAACAAGAAGTCTATAGGGAGATAGATACTTTATGCTAATCATTGATGGTTATTCTAGAATGTGCTGGGTTACTTTTCTCAAGGAGAAATCAGAAGTTTCTGGGAAATTCAAATTATTCAAGGCACTTGTAGAGAATGAAACCGGTAAGAAAATCAAATGTTTAAGATTAGATCAAGGAGGTGAATTTACATCTAAGAAGTTCAATACATTCTGTGAAGTGAATGTAATTAGAAGACAACTATCAACACCTCGAACACCTCAGCAAAATGGAGTTATGGAAAGGAAGAACAAAACTATTCTGGATGCAGCTAGAAGTATGATATCAGAAGAAAATCTACCTCAAGTGTATTAGAGAGAAGCAATGAATATAGTGGTTTACACTTTCAACATAGTTCACATCAAAGGTGAAATCGGTAAGATACCCTATGAATTATGGTTTGGTAATATTCCTACTTTTAAATACTTCAGAATATTTGGAAGCAAATGTTACATTAGGAGAGATGAGTATATTGGTAAATTTGATCCTAGAAGTGGGGAAGGTATATTTCTCGGTTATTCATCTAAGAGCAAAGCAAATAGACGTTTTAATAAAAGATTGCAAAAAATCATTGAAAGTGCAAATGTGAAGATAGATGAACAATTTAGAGGAAATTCAAGGTCTATGAATTCTGAACCGGCAATTGAGATAATCACATATGAACCTATACAGAGTGCACCGGTATAGAATGTTGATCTAGTTAAGGGAAAAACTACGGTGGGAACCTACCCACAATATGATGATACTCTGCAATAGTATGTATAAATATTACAATGGGGAATGCATATGCATTTAGGCACATTGCCTAGAGCATATAGCTCAAGATACAATTGTTATTTAGAGAATTTGGTTAATACTGAGAGGAGGGGGGATGAATTAGTATTAACAAGAAACTGAAATCTTAAACCAAACTAATCAATACTTAATAAAAAAAAATCATAATCAATAACGATAGCCACTAAAATCAATCTTCTAATCAGATTTATCAAACTGCTCATTTAAGTGTTCACCAATATTCATGCAATAGAAACCTATCAACTTCAACACATAAGAAATCAATCAACACATGAATATCAAGATTTTTATGTAGAAACCCTAATGGAAAAACCATGGTGTGAATTGGTACCCACAAAAATTTTGCACTCTTTTGGAATGTGTCATGTTAGGAGCCTAGCCCAGTTAATAACTTACAATTATGCCCTATTAGGTGTCCCTCCATTAAGGATTTACCTCAGCCTTGTTCAGAGATTTGCCCTATTAGGAGCAACCTTGTGAAAGGATTTATAACCCAAGGTAATGTGTCAGCCAATGAAGGGATTTACACAATCAAGCATCTTAGGACCTACGCGGTTAAGGGATTTAAAGTTAGCTGCAACTATTAGGGAACAACAGATGAATAATATGGAAATAGAACTCTCTACCTTCTTGTACAGATCCACTTTAACTCTAATCTTCTTCTCTCATGCAAACATACACACTAGTTTGGCCACACACTCTTCTTTTGATCACCGACACAGTAAATCATCATGGACTTACCCTAAAATAGACTTTACAACTTATTCGATTACAAAACCCTAACCTCATACTAAGATTTACATCATAGATTATCATAGATCTTTACAAATAATTATAGATCATCATATGGATCACTACAACAAATTACAAATCAATTACAGTCATTGAATGATCATAAATCATCACCACACTTTGATCTGATAAGTAATCAAGCCCTTGAAACATTCTTCTATACTCTTCGTTGTTTCCCATGAGATTCCTTCTTTAATCATGGCAAAACAACCAATTTGAATCTTCATGCAGATCAAGCCACATCATTAACAACTTACAAACAAAATGTTATACACCATCAAACTCAAAATTATTACCAGTTACAAGATTTGAATACCGGTTCTTAAACCCTACAGAAAATACATCAGTCAGTCACAAACATAACTTTCAGTAACCAAAATATGATGTGGTTCTTATCATAAGCTCATTAAAATGTCACAAACACATATTCCAAATTGCAACATCAAATTCCTCATCAATCTCCAGAATTAATTACTTGACCATAACACATTTTCTCATTTACCGGTTAAGTCCTATTTGCCAATTAACTATCACATTCATTCCATAGCTTACCGATCAATCATAGATGACTTAGATAAAATTATAAAACATATTAAAACAATGTAAGCATAGTTGGCATCAATGACAACACAAGCTGATCATCAAGTCATTAAACAACATCTCAACTATATCGTCACCAATAGTCCTTATACTAGTTCATCAATATCATCAATTGAATATCCATTCACATTACCAGTTATGCCAATATTTCAACAACAATAACCTAGAAGGCTACAACCCTTAGGGAAGGTTCACTACCTTACAAGGAAGTCTCACTGACTTACAAAATGTTTGGACAACAATCCAGAATCAAGTGAACTGAAAGAATAGCATCTCCAAATGCTTGATGATAGTTTTGTTTAAGCACATATGTCTTCTCTGCATCACTCCAAAACTCATCTAAATACACCATACCAAAAGATGAATCATTGTTCACACATACATCACTCTTTGATAATGTAGATACAATTTTTACTCCTAATATGTATGACAATATCACCTATTTATGCAATTCATCAACCTTGACAACAAGCTCGGCTAAACCATCAACACACAATTACAAAACCACATCACATGATACAAATATCAACCACTGCACCAATATAATGATATAAATTGTAAGGAAAACATAGTGTGGAAACGTCTTCCTAAATTCAATTCAATAGGGGATTAAGCAAGTGTGCCTTTTTAAAAATTCTTTTGCAACACATTAAGATGAGTCAAACAAGTGATTTTAATATCCAAACACACATAGATTAAACACCATATTTACAAGGGAAAACCTTTACAGGTAAAAAACCAACCACCAAAGAGAAATCACTTTATTCATATTAAACAAATAATTACAATAAATTTTGTAGATTCTCTTCTTAGATATTTGTTCTCAGAATCTACAATTTAGATTATAGTCATCACCAATGCAGAACACTCAAGATTACAAGACTCCAGACATACATCACATAGTAACCTCTCACACTCCTCACACATCAAGCAAGACAAAGCATCCTGGAATTCTTGTCATTTTTTAATGATATTCCATGCCTTCTTCTCTATGAAACTTTGAGCTTCTCACTCATCACCTCAGTTACATTTCTGGCAACATATATACCAACCAAGATTACAATGTATCAGTTAAGCATAACCGTTATCGAATCCAACGGTCTTCCATCCATCCAACTACTACATTGCATTTTGGTTTCCTCTAGCCACTCTGACAATTAGTCATTCCAACCACTAGGAAGTCTAATTGTCGAGCGACTGCCAGTTGGTTCATAAACTCATGGAAACCAGATATCCCATATTCATCCAAAAGTCGGGTCAACTTGTATTCAAATACACTGATGAGACTATCTTCAGTATCTGAGTGTTCACCTTTTGGAACTTGGTTGGATTGCACACTCGTAGTTGGTCTCCACTCCATTGGCCATCGGTATAGCTTTCAACTGGTAGAGTCGATCATCGAAGATGACTCTATTGGGTTAGTGAAAAGACATGTAAAATGTTACTCTGATCTCTGATAACCAAGAGCGGACCTCATCAGGACATCAACACTAACCTTGAGAAGTTATTCCAATCTTTGATAGGCAAGAGTGCACCTCATCGGTCCATCGGAACAAACCATGAGATGTTACCCCAAACATGCATTGTTATCCTGATAGCCTAAGGTGGTCTCATCAAGTCATCAGAACACACCCATAACTGCTATGTTGATATGCATTGTGATCACCTAAGTAGGTCCCATCGGGTCATCGACTCATGCCCAAAATCTACTATTTCGATAAGCGAAGCACTCTGAGACATAACAAAGTGGGCTCATTGAGACTTCGATGTAACTATCTTCTCGTCAACCTGATAGCTGATATCAACTCAATTGCTGAGAGTGACTTCATCGGGTATTAGCATAGCTTCAATCTTGTCAAACCCGATAGCTGAAAGTGACTCCATCGGGTTTCGACATAGCATCCAGAAGGCCCCTCTGATATCCGATAACACACCGATGACCCAAGGTGGATCCATCGGGTATCGACATAACACCAAACCTGAACCTTTGATAGTCGATGACAATCCTGACCGCCTAAAGTGACTCCATTAGGTTTTTGGCATAACACCAACCAAGAACCTCTGATAACTAATGACAACCAATCTCCTAAGGTGACTCTGCTGGGTTTCGGCATAATGCTCATGTAGTCCTTCCGATATCCAAAGTTATCCTGATGACCAAAGTCAAATTTGTCGGGTCATCAGGATGACTTCAAACCTGTTATGACGATATGTGAAACAGTCCAACTAGAAGACAACCAAACCATCGAGACTTCGGTGTAACAAATAACCACCTCTCCCGATAGCCGATACCAAAATTAAGAAGTTGATTTCATCAACTAGAGTAACACCAATAGGAAAAGTCCATAATCTGATACCATTCCACAAGTTTTTCCATCGGGGTAAGTTACATCGATCAACCCAAACACTGGTCAGGAGATTTCAAGGCATATTCCCAATAATCTCCCACTTACCGAGGAATCTACTGGACCTATCTATCATGCCGAACACTTACAGATTTCATTGAGAACAATGGACTTCAAAAGTCCATCAATGCTGATATACCATTCGATCACAAACCCCTAGGAAACATAGTTTAATTTATGTACCTCTAAGACACACACAAAGAAGTATCATCTCATCCATAGATACTCCCACCTTCTATCATTCCACTGCCACTAGACACAAATATAATCTATCTACTGAGAAAAACATAACTCTAACTTCTAGAACACAATAAACTCACATTCCCAAGGCTACTCAAATATATCAACATTTGTTACAAACATAGTTGTGTGTGTGAAAAGTGGAATAAGGATCTGTATCTGCAAGACACAACACTTCAATTAAGTCATTACATGTATGGTTAGACAGATATAAGCATGAATAATAAAACCCTAACAAATTGGCCAATTCCCTTCTAAAAGATGTGAGTATAAGATTGCTCTAAGATTTTTATAAGCAATACCAATTACTAGACTACACCAAGATGAAGGATTTAATCTATATGAGCATGATATTAAGCTAAATGGATGCAAGATGGATGAAAGATTCAAGCAATTATGAATTCAAGCAATAATGGGTAGAACTAAAATATGGATGCAATTAATAAAAAAAGCACTATATATTCAATGACTCTAGAGAAAAATTAGTGTGATAATAGTCTCCAAGCGTGTTCTCAAAAATCTTTGTGGTGTTTGGAATGAGAGCTGAAGGATGAATTTATAGAGAATTCACAAGAGAGATGATGAAAAAGCTCAATTTAGGATTAATTGAAACAATTGAGAAACCGGGTTCAGTTAACCTTGAGATAGATTCCAATTATAGTTTAATTGAAATGCATTCAAATAAGAAGTTCAAGTTGCATTGGAAATAAGATTAAATGAATTCCATGCATTTGTGATAAAAATAGATAATTCTTTGATTTATTCAAGAAAAGAGTCTTTTCAATGCAACTGAACTTCTTTTTCTAAAAAACTTTGAGTTCCAATTTTTAGAGAATAATCAATAATTCAATTAATTGCTTTTCTAATTTCAAGTTCTAAATTTAGAAAAAGAAATAACATCTCAACTTTGATTTCTCTCTCAATTCAATTCTTTTTATTTTATTTTCAATTCAACTCTTGCTTTGTAATTAATTCCTCTTTTGTAATAAATTAATTCCTTTTTTGCATGATTAAATGGCAAATTTATTAATTAATTAAATATGCAAGGATATTTAATAAATTAAAATAGGATAATTGATCAAAATGATATTTCTTGGAATGGTTCAATTAATTAAATAAATATTTAATTAATATAGAGTAATTCACTTGCCATGTGATATTTGATAATTAAAGAATTAATTATGTGCTCAAGATTGATTTAATTGCCTTTGGTTAGGACCTTGGTGATGTTGTCGAGATTAGGGGCCCATGGTTTAGATGACCATTTTTAGGGTATTACATTTGCCCCTCTTTGAATTAATGTGCAAGAAGAGTGTTGGTGCAAAGAATATTTGATGTCTAGGAGGTACCAGTTCTGAACTTGATTGATCATGAACTAAATAAAGAGCAAGGTGTTTAGCTTGATTCGAAGTGACAAAGCTGAATAAAGTTTGATTAAAGTGATATCAATCTTGAACTTGATTAAACTTGGGAACGATAGAAAAGAAAGATACCAAACTTGAACTTGATTGATCAAGAAGCAGATCTTACTAATATAGAAATTGATTGAACTAGAAATAATGAGCGAAGATAAAAATCGATCTTGAACTTGATGGATCAAGACACAATGAGTGAAGATAAACTATCTAGCTTGATTCGATGTGATGAAACTGAACACCTGCTTAGATTAAGTGTGTGATCAAAGAGACTCTTTAAAATTTTGATTGAGTTTAAATGAATAATCAACTTGATGAAAAGCGATGAAATTGATTAACATTAAGAGATTAATTCAGATGAAGACAAATATCAGCTCGATTTAAAGTGATGAAATCGATATTCCCCTAGCGATGGATTTGATTCAGATGATCGAGAGATCTCAACTTGATATGATGAAGATGAGATGCTCCTTTAGCAATAAAAATTTGATTGATTTCCTTTAGCTAAGAAGATTTTTCTTAACTTTTGATGAAGATTTGAAAATTTTCTCAACTTTGAAGATATGAGGTCATGAGGTCACGAGTATGCCCCCTCGAGAGCGAAATCAAAATATAGTGAGGTTTCATCATTATAGGAAATTTTGAGCATTGAGAAGTTATTTGAGCACAAATTGGTTCAGAGGAATATTTGAAAAATTGGCATTGAGCGCAAAGTTGATTTATAGAATTAAATTGAGATTTAGTGTTGATTGATGAGAAATTGAGTGTAATTTGAAGAAAGAATGATCTTTTGATAAAAAGCACTAAGTGGTCCAAATTGTGAAATTGACTAGAAAAATGATATCGAATTTCAATTTCAATCCCAAAAATGGAATCAGAACAGGCAAATTAGCTAAGGGTGCAATTTTCATGTCCATTGGAGTAAGTTGAAAAATTAGGGTTTTGGCTATATAAGGGGTAAAACTGTCATTTTCAATTCATTTTAACCCTCCAAGTTTGAAAATTCAAAAAGCCTTCTGCAAGAAAAATGGTGGTCCCTACTCATGAGCATCAATTTGAGTGCTAGAGATGACGTAATCGACCTTGACACTATGAGGCAACGGTAAGTGATCAATCTTAAGCCTCTTATTCTTTTCAATTTTGAATTTTTTTGTTAATTTTTCATGTTTTTAGCATGTAGGAAGTTGGGTTTCTCGTTTTGTCATGTGAGACAGGATCCTATCTCATACGAAAAAACTATTAAAGTTTGTTTTGTCATTTGAGGCCATTAGTTTTGTCATTCTAGGACCACCCTTCTGCCGTACGACAACATTCTTAAAAGACCATTTTGTCGTCTGTGGTCTAATCTTGTATTGTTTGGGAGTCTTTTATCATACGGGGCCTAATCCTGACTCGTACAAGTTTTTGCCCTTCTATGTTTTGTCATTTGAAAAACAGTGAGCATTTTTAAAGGTCTAAACTTGAGATTTTGATTTTGCAATTGGCGTAGTTGGATTTGCATGATATTTTACTTCTCTTATAGGCTTATTTGGAATGTTTTCTAATGCTTCATTATTTGATTTTGTTTTGTAGGTTCGATTACCTCATGTGCTCTTCAAATGTGTGTATTTGCCTACCCTGACATTAGTTTGATAGCTTTTAGAGGTTGAGCAGGCTCACATTGACTTGTGCAGTTTGATGCACCCTCTTAGATTACCAGATATCTATGTGAATCATGGTATGCTTACAACATTGGTAGAGAGATTCCATTCGGAGCATAACACCTCTCACTTACTAGTTGGGGAGATGACTATCACTCCTGAGGATGTATATAGGATCATCCATATCCCTTTTGTTGGGGATAAGGTAGATTATGATACAACACACCTTCCCGAATTATAGGCAGTTAGGCATGTCTTCAAGGATCCTGATATATTGACACATTCCATCAGTTGGGACGTCATAATGAGCAGGTACAATGAGGACTTCCCTCTAGCTTGTGTCCTAGTAGGGTTTATCAGCTTCTTTCTGATGTTGGATAGGGGGCAACAGTGATTTCAGTATGGATGGGGCAGGATGCTAGAGAGGTTGATTGAGGCACCTCAGAGACTTGGATGGGGCTCATGCATATTAGCCCACATGTATCACAAGATGCATGAGATAGTGTATAGGGAGGGCAAGAGCATGGCCAATGGATTTTTGATCTTACAGGTTTGGGCTTGGGAGTACCTCCCAATTTATCGATCGATTGTAGATGACAGTAGAGCCTGGGTAGCCGATTGTATATAGGTATGCAGGTTATATTATGTAGCCCCATCTGGGCAAGATTGATTTTTGGTGATGGCAGCTGGATAATCTAATAGTCATGGTATGGAGACCTTATAGGGGCTTAGACCCATGGGATGACTGGTGGATAGTATGCAAAGACCTTTTTGATATGCGCCCACTTATCGGTAGATCACAGACTATGGTGGAGCGATTTATAGTATCTCAAGTGATGAGGCAGTATGGTAGGCCTCAGGGGATCTCGTAGGAGCTCACATCATATGCACATTATGCTAATGAGGAGAGGTGGTGATGGTCATTGAGGTTATCATATGCCTTGAGTATGTAGGAGCTGACTGGTTTACAATGGCTAAGATGCGACTATATGGATGATGTTGCTGATGCGGGGGTATTGCCCCAGTATAGGGATTGGTTCTAATAGCATCCATTCTCTAGGTTGACAGATCCAGCTGAGTAGGCTCCTCACATAGAGAAGATTAAGGATGACACCCCCACATTGGGATAGGGATAGGGATAGGGTCAGAGATAGGGATGGGGTTAGAGAGACGAGGCTCAGAGGTAGGCAGGTGGCGATCCTGGTGCTAGTAGCAGCAGGGTTCCAACTAGGGTTGGACAATAGAAGGGTGAGGAAAGATCCCTTGGGAGTATAGGTGTGCGATTGGGTGGAACCAAGGAGGAGCAAGTAGCTCTGAGATAGGTCTAGTAGAGGTGGGAGGAGCAGGGTGGAGCTGGAGGTGGAGATGGGGGTGGAGAGCCTATGAGAGAGAAGGGAGTGATGCAGGATAGTCAATGAGAGCGCATCTAGTGGAGCTACAGTCATAGTTGACAATGGCTCAAACTCAGCTAGTGAAGCGACACCGACAGCTTGTGGAGCTTAGAGCATAGTGTGATTGTCAGGTCACGGTGATGAGGGCAGAGCGAGATGCTCTTCAGCAGGAGGTTTTGCACCAGACCAGTAGGGAAGCATATTATGTTGCAGCTTATAGTGTAGCATTTCTAGTTACACAACAGGTTATCCACTACTTGTAGTATATGGCACAGTCTGAGGGAGCTCGGGCACCTCATCAAGATCCTGGTCATCAGGCTCCTCCTCCTCCACCTGGCAATGAGGAAGAGGCTAATAGCTAGATATTCCTTTTTATAGCTTTGATATTTTTTGTAGACACACCTATTTTTTGTAGCCTATACGATTCTTGCTCCGATGGGAGTTTGTATATGTCAGTTGACATCATTTGTACTCTAAGAATTTATATGATATATATATATATGATATCTAATTTGACTTCACTGTACTTGTGTTGAATCGATTATGAGATGCTTTCTATATGCTTTATTCTACATGTATGCATTTCTTTTCAGCATGGATATATGTAATGGAAATGATTATGGATGTCTATTTTTGTTTATTTTCATATACAAATAGATGAATGTAAATGAGTAATAATGAAATGAAATTTTTTCATTTTTCTATGCAATAAGGTGAATGCAAATGAGTAATAATGAAATGTATGGGTCTATATAAGATGTTTATGTATGTAGTTAACATCTCAAAACATAAGTACTCGATCAGAGAAATGATGAAAAAGAGACCACTTAGCTAAGAAATGATGATACTTCCAACCCTTATTTAGAAGATAAAGAGATCATTATTATCACACTGAAATCACTCTAATTTCACAAAATACAGAATGAAATGAAAAATGCAACCTAAACCTAGTCATTGCATTTAAAATACTTAAGTTTCATCACCGAGCATAATGAACATAGTAGGCAGATTAGAGTTCCTTTCTTTTTAATGTGCAATTATAAATTATCTTGTCCACAATGATCCTTTTTTTGTTCCTATCCTTGGACAAATTTCACAGGGACCCAAATTACATGATAAAGAAATTCCTTCAAAACAAACAAAGAGATGATGTGGACCTCCCTATAGCATTCAAATAAGCAGAGTCAAGGTAAGTGAGGTGATTTCACCTTGAGGTGATTTCACCTTGATGTGAAGGATCTTATCATAAACACCCAACTAATTTAGATGTTTCCAGATCATCATGATCATTCCTACAAGTAGAAAATAAGAAAATATCATGCTCCCAATCCTTGCTCATCTTAGTCGAGATAGACTTCCTCGAGTTACTCAGAGAGATAAAAACCAATATAAAAGACAACATACAAAGAAAATTTTTATGCATAGCTCAAACTGTTTAGTGATTGTTTTCTGTTATGTTGTTTTGCTTGTTAACTCAGTGATAAAACTCTTTAGTAGTCAAGAGACAGGTGACTGACTCAGAGTGGATGACCAGATTTCACTGACAGAAAGATGACTTGGTTGATACTGCTTAGGACATGTAATATGCTCTATAGATTAACCTAAGACTAGGATGTTGATCAATTTCAAGTCATGAGGGTTCCAACGAACCAAGATGTCACAAAAGTGACTATACAATATGTACAAGAGAAAGAAAAGATGCAAGAAAGTGGGAATGCTAACGTTGCGTTGATAGATGGAGTGCTTGAGTACAAGAGGTGCTTGTTTACCAAGTTTTCACTTGCTTGGTAGAGAATCCTTTTGTTTTTTACCAAGGTGCCTATTTACCAGGTTTTCACCAGGGCATTTTCTCTCTTTATATTTTTTCTTTTCTTTTCTAATTTTTATGATATTTTTTTTCATTTTTTTCAGGACTTTTTCAGCTGTACAGTTTGCTGGAGCAAAGAAGGCTAAGTGAAGAATTTCTTCAAGTGGATGGTGTTAATCATTTCATGGAGTTGTTCTCCTTCTGATGTTGAGAGTTAATAGGCACTAGAGCCGAAGACTTCAGTAATGAAATAGGGACCCAGCCAATTAGGTTCAAACTTCCCTTTGTTGTCTTGAAACTATTGATTTTTTGGATTTTCTCTCAGGACTAGGTCACCAACCTAAAATTCTCTTTGTCTAACCTTCTTGTTATATCCTATGGACATTCTCTTTTGATACACTCTGATATGATCAAATGCCACTTGCCAGTGCTCATCCAGCAACTTGAGTTCTTGCAATCTAGATATTCTATGGTCTTCATCAGTAACAAGACCTTGCAAAGAAACTCTTAGAGATGGTATTTCCACTTCAATAGGTAATACTGCTTCAGAGCCATACCCAGAGAAAAAGGTGTAGCCCCAATAGGTGTTCTGTTGCTTGTTCTATAAGCCCATAATGTAGGATTAAGTTGCAAGTGTTATCCTTCCCAGTTGTGTTCACTGTTCTGTGCAAGATAGTCAATAGGTTTTTGTTAGATGCCTCGACTTGTCCATTACCTTGAGGATAGTATACTGATGACCAATGTTGTTTAATTTTGAATTTCTCATAGAGCTCATTCAAGTCTTTATTCTTGAACTATCCTTCATTATTAGTCACGATGGATGAATGTATCCCATATCTGCAAATGATATAGTTTAAGATGAACAAGGTGACTTGTTTACTAGCTGCTTTGATTAGCAGCACTGGTTCTACCCACTTGGTGAAATACTTAGTGATAGTTATGATAAATTTATATCTGTTAGATGAAGCAGGGTATATCTGATCAATGAGATCAAAGGCCCATTGCTAAAAAGGCCAATGTGTAATGAATGGTATGAGATCCCTTGCTGGGGCATGTATGAGGTTCCCATGTAGCTGACATTTCTCACAAGTCTTAGCAAATTTGATGGCATCTTTTTCCATGTCTGGCCAGTAGTATCTAGCCCGTAGTAGTTTCTGAGCTAGAGTGAGACCATTCAAATGAGATCCACAAATACCTTCATTGACTTCTGATAATGCACGTTTAGATTCTTCAGTTTCTAGACATCTAAGAAATGTACCATCCAAACCTCATCTAAACAGATCGTTAGCAATGATAACATACCATGAAGCATTTTGGGTTAAGTTCCTTTTCTCATTATGGGTAATATTTTCATGTATAATTTGGTCTCATAGATAAGAGTAGATGTGGCTATATTGGGATGAGTCATGTCCAATAATAGAACAAACTATTTGGGTCTCAAGAGAATTATAGGCTGGGAAATGTAACTCTTCCACCAGGAATTGAAAGCGAACATTGGATTCTTGTAACTCAGGTATAGATGCCAGGGTGGCCATAGCATCTACTACTCTGTTTGCGAATCTGGGAATCTACTAGAATGATACAAAAGAAAAATATTTCTTGAGATCGTCCACCATCCTTTTATAGGGAATCAATTTCTCATCTCAAGTCCGATACTTACCATTAACTTAGTTGATGACTAGCTGAGAATCTCCATAGATTTGTAATTCTGCAACCTTCCATTCAATGGCTAGCTTTATACCATTTACCAAAGCTTCATATTCTGCAATGTTGTGTGTACAAGGGAGCAAAATCTTATAAGACTTCGGGATTGAGTCTTCTAAGGAGTAATAAATAATATTCCAGTACTTGAACCATTTTGAGTAAAAGACCCATCGAAGAACATCTTCTAGGGTTGTTGAGTAAGGTGCATTATTGACTCATTTGGAAATTCTATATGAAGCAGTTGAGTATCTTCAAGTGGAGCTTCAACAAGTTGATATAGAATTACCTATCCTTTTATGGTTTTACATTCCACATACTCAATGTCAAACTTTGTAAGGATCATGACCCATTTCTCCAATCTTCCTGTAAGAGTTGCTTTGTTAAGAAGATATTTGAGTGGATGAATTTTAGTCACCAGTTTGACTAAATGTGCTAACATATAGTGTCTCAGTTTTTGTGATGCAAAGACTAATGCTAAGCATGCTTTATCTATTAGTGTGTAGTTCATTTCATAAGAAACCAATGTTCTGCTGATGTAATAGATAGCTCATTCCTTTTTATTGTCATCCTGTTGTGCCAGAAGTGCCCCCAGTGATGATTCAGTTGCTAATATATATAAGATTAGTGTTTTACCCTAAATTGGTGGCATCAATATTGTTGGATTGGATAGGTACTCTTTGATTTGCTAAAGATTTTGTTCACACTCCTGATCCCAGTTGTATATTACTACTTTCCTCAATACCTTTATGAAAGGTTGAGCTTTGTCTGCTAGCTAAGAAATGAAGCATTTGATAGATTGGAGGCATCCCTATAGACTTCTCATCTAACTGATGTTCTTTGGAGGCAGCATTTCCATTATGGCTTGGACCTTCTCAAGATCAACTTTGATTCCCTTCTTTGAAATGGTGTAGCCAAGTAGTTTACTAGATGTTACTCTGAATGCACACTTCTTTGGATTTAACCGGAGTTTGAACTTTTCCATTATGTCTAGAATATGACTTTGCTCTTGAATATGCATGGATCTCTTCATAGTCTTCACTAAGGTGTCATCAATATAATCTTCCATATTCTTATGCATCATATCATGAAAGATAGTTGTAACTGCTCTCTGATAGGTTGCTATTGTGTTCTTTAGCCCAAATGGCATGACATTCCAGCAAAAGGTTCCCCATGCACAGGTGAAAGTTATCTTTTCTTGATCTCTAGGAGCTATTTTGATTTGCTTATAGCCAGAGAATCCATCCATTAGTGAGTACATCTCATACCCAGCAATCATGTCAATTATCATATCAATGTTTGGCAGTGGAAAGTCATTTTTCGGACAAGCTTTATTGAGGTCTCTAAAGTCTATACAAACTCTGATAGATTTGTCTGTCTTTGACACTGGTACTGTATACACCTAAAAATTGGCTATGAGAAATTAAATAAATATTTTTTATTTATTTAATAATTATTTGTCTATTAAATAGTTAATTCAAAAAGATTAATTAATTTAATTCATTTTCATATGTTTTTATTAATTAATATTTTATTAATTAATTCATTTATCGTATTCTTCTAATTAATTAAATATCAAATATTTAATTATTCCTCTAACCAAGTTAATTAAATATATAATATTTAATTATCTTCTCCAAACAATTAAATATCCATTATTTAATAGTTATTCTCCTATCCTATAGTCTCAAATATTAAATAATTCTTAAATTATTTAATCTCCCTTTTCCAACTCACCCTCCATCTCCACTTCATCTTCCCTTTGCCAACTCATCAAACATGTGGCTAAGGAAATTAATATTTCTTAATATTAATTCATGATTTATCTTCAACCTCCAAACTTAATGAAAATTGTGTACATACACACATTTCATAACCATTTCCTATATTCTCTCCAACACCCCCTACATCTTGGGAAGGACTTGAGTCCACTTGTCCTACCATGCCTAAATTTCCTCCAACCATCCCTAGATTCCCTCAGTCAGCAACCTAGTCAAGGTGAGATGAGTGACACTTGTCTTCTCCTTTCCCCTTTCTCTCAAATTTCACCTTTACTCATAGCCATTCAAATCTACAGATCTGATCATGACCGTTGATCTGAGCCACATCATCTTATCCTCTCAAAATCTATAAAATCAAGAGCTTCAGTTGAGAGGAAGTTAGTCTTGAAAAATAATTTTCAAGCCAATCTTATGCATCTGTGAGTTTTTGAAGCAAATAGCAAATATCATTTTAGCAATTACCATATAGCATTTTAGCATAATCATTTAGTATAATCATGTAGCATTTGTATATCATACTATCAGTTAACTACATGTTATCAATCCATTCTTCATATGCCATCTTGGAAGCCAACAATGCATTGTCTGAGAGCACACCATCTGCAACCAGGAACAGTGGAGTTAGGACACAATGAGACATAAATCATGAAGGTGAAATAATGTTTTATTTTAATATGTATTTCATGTAGTTTCATTGGTGGATTTTGGATTTCCTGTATACATTTCTATTGTATTTTGTGAAACTAATTTATTATAGGTAATATTCTAAGGATGAAATTCAAGCTCACACATTTTGGTGCCCACCGTGGGGTTGGACCTCACACATACCTTTAAAAATCTCACAAAAAAATAAAATTAACACATTTGTAATGCAGATTCACACATGTGTGAATTCTGGCAGTGCTTTTGTTCTGTAGGTTAGCACATTTGCATCATAGGTTAGTGCATATGTCATCTAGGTTAGCACTTTTGTCTGAAAATTTGTGCATTTGCATCTCAGTTTAGCGCATTTGCATCACAGGTTAGCACATATGTCATGTAGGTTAGCGCTTTTGTTTGAAAATCTGTGCATTTGCATCATAGATTAGCGCATTTGCATCACAGGTTAGCACATTTGCATCGTAGGTTAGTGCTTCTGAACATAGGTTAGCACTTTTGTAACATAGGTTAATGCATTTGATAGATGGGTTAGCACATTTAACAATTATTTTAGCGCATATGTTCTCTAAGATAGCGCATTTGAAACAGAGTGCAAATTTTTTAGTCAAATCTTGAAATTAAGCTTGTGCACAGGTAATATGTATGGAACATAACATTTAAGTATAAGTGACATTTCCTCTTCTCTTTTCTCTTTCTTATACTTTAAGTTATATTCCATATATATTGTCAGGATGTTTGAGAGGGGTTTCGGATCTCTAGGAGTTATAATGCAAAATCTAGTTTTTGGAAGATCCTCGAAATTTCAGACTTAGCTAAATTTTAGGGCATTTCAGAATTAGGAGTGAAAAATTTGTAACCAAGAATTTAAATTAGGCTTGTGGAAGCCCACCTAAGGTTTTGGATTTTCACTAACTTCTTTTTATTGCAGGTTTCTAACAATTTCTTGCAGATTTGGAGGAGTTAAGTTAGGATTTAGTGATTTCTTTTCTAGCTTTTCCAAAGTTGGTTAAAAAGAACTCATATTTCCTTTTGGGTAAAAAGAACTTCATTTTTCAATTTGGTGTTCTCAAAAGTACCTCACTTGTTTTTGGGCTCTAAAAATAATCACATTTGCAAGGTAAAAAGAACAACAAATCAAACATTTACTTTCTTGCAAAGTTAGGACATTCACACCTCAAATTTTAGGCTCTAAAAAGAACAACAATATTTTATTTTCTTGCAAAGGTAAAAAGCACAATCAATCTTATATTTTGCAAGTTAAAAAGAACAATCAACTTGTCCTCTTATAAAGCAAGTTACTTTTTGCAACGATTTTCATTTTGTTGACCAGGATTTCCAATTCTTAGTTTAGAAAATCATTTGCTATGTGGGGTTAAAATAAACACCATGCTTGTTGGAGCAACATCTCCAAGTAGAGGATAGATCACATTGCTATGGAAAGTTAAAAAGAACACTTGCATTTCGTGTCTCGAAAGTGGTATCTATATGCTCTCCCCTTAATTGGGTGATCAAAAAGCCAAACCCACTCTTTTACGCTTTCTTTATTTTCAAGCAATTAATCCTTTAGAGGGCCTGCCTTCCCGAGCTACCTTGAGGGGGCCAGTGAGAAGGGAATGACCTAAAGTGGAAATAGGCTAATACCGAGTCCTTCTGATCCACTATAAATAAATCATGTTTGTGACGAAAGTTCAAACATGTACTGATAAGTTCATACTAACACTATGTTTTCACATAAACCCTATGGAGCGTAACCTCTATAGGCTGGGAACCTTCTGTATTTATAGAGATAAAAGTGTCGTGTGTATGGCCACATGACCGGAAGCCTTTACTAAAAACCACTTGTACTAGTTGCCAAAATCCTTCTAGTTGTTGGCGTAGGAGGTCAGACCTCTGAAGTGGCTCACACACATATGGTTCCTAGTAGAGATATAAAGTTTACCATGAGGAGATTTCATGGAAACTAGTGCTTGGCTGCCCTGAAGAAGTGAGTTCTAAGGTTGGAGCCAGTGGGGTCAAACATCTAAATATCCGCTTTGAATAGCGTAGCCTTGGGGGAAACCCCATGTGAGATTCAACAACTATTGTCTTAGCCTGCCATAAGATTTGTACTTGCTTGTGCATTTTATTTATTAAACATTTTGTCTTCTATGTCTATAACATGTTCCAAATGGTCAAAAGTTGAAGAATATTATCATCTATGAGTGAGCAAAAATTCAACAAATTGCTGAAAAAAATTGATCAAAAGGGTAATACAAAGGTTTTCCAACATTTGAAACACCAGATCAAACCAAGTGATCAAGAGTTTATCATCCAACTATCTCAATGACAACAATACCTAGATAGGTATTCAAGTTAGTCAAGTCAAGTTTCCATATCAAGAGACTTTATCCATATTATTTGACATACTTTGTCATAGGGGCCTATCGAACAAACCCTCTACTCGACTTAGTGAGCTTGAGTATCCGAAACTAAGTATCCATCAAGTCAACAACATCAACCTATCTAAACTGAAAATTTGATCACTCATGTGATCAGCCCTTGTCACTTGAAAAAGAAGAAGCTTATTCAAAGGAAATGAGTCCCAGCCTAAATCAAGATAAAGATATCATGGCTCTCCAATCTAATCCCATTTTTGATCAAGATCCTACCTATCAAGAATCTTATGATGATCCCCTAAAATTGGTATTCCATTCATGATGATCCCCTCTTATCTCAAGAGAAGAGTCCCATTCAACATCCACCTCCTAAGCAAGATCATGCTATCCCTTCCATCTCCTTCACTAATCTAATTCAAAATCAAGTGGAAAACACAAACTCAAATGATCCTACTCCAAGTCGAGATCAAGAAAACTCTTCATCCTCCAAATCCATTTTAGGTCCTTTTGTTCCAAAGTCAAACTCTTCATCCTCCAAATCCATTTTAGGTCCTTTCATTCCAAAGTCAATCTCTTTATCCTCAAAATCTATTTTAGGTCCTTTCATTCCAAGGTCAAAATCTTCATCCTCCAAATCTATTTTAGGTCCTTTCATTCCAAATTCAAACTTTCTATCCCTTCCATCCATCTTGGGTCCTTACTTCCCTCCATCCACCATTCCATCACCTCAAATGATCCATGAGAAAGATCAACAAAGACACACCTTTGAAATTCTTTCAAAAATCTATCTAAACATCTTTTCAAAACTATTCTTCCATCATTTTCTTTATCTATTTTGGGTTCTTATGTCCCAAAATTCAATTTCTTCCATATCTTCATTACTTCTTAAGTTGTGTACCGACACTCATCTTGAATACGTTTCCATCTATCCTCACGCAAATCTTCTAACATTCTATCTATTATCCAACACATCTTTTCTATCCTTCAATCCCTTTCATTCAATCCTTTGCATAAATCTATCATCTATGAAATAGGCATTTGTGTCATTTTGTTACATGCTTGTCCATGCTTGAATCTCATGTTCAGTCCTTTTCCTAGATATCTATTCATAATACACTTCAGAATCCAAGGTTATCCTCTTTAACATTATCTTTTGGTTGGGATACACACTCAATCCTGAAAAGAACCACTTATCATATCTTGGTACCAACATCTTTTGATTACTACATCTCATACACTTAATCAATTGCTCTAAATCATTGTGATCTCTTAGTCGAAGACATGGCTAGTGGAAAATCTAAAATCTTACTTCAGCGCCATTGTAATTATCAAACCCATGTAAGTTTCATTACTTACAAGCCAATGCAATCAAAATAAGAAAAGAAAAAGACAATATCAAAAGATCCAAAGCATGATCAAGAAAAGAAATATCCAGAAAAGAAAAGAAAAGAAAAGAAAAAATGAAATATCAAAAACTTGGCTATGGGAATATGCGAATAACTCCATAGGGGCTATGGGCATCTGGCTAGCAATGGAGCAATATTTTGTGATATTACATCGATAACCTTGTTGGAGCTATGAACGCTTTCTGACAATGAGGATCTATCTAGGATGCTTTTGAAGTCAAGATAACTCATGTAGCTAGCCATGTTGGATTTTGAAGATTACAATGATCATATGAGCTAGAATAAACCCAATTGCACACACATGGGTAATCAAAGACTAAGTAACTTGATCCAGTTTGGGATTCTTCATCCCTTTTGAGTCTACTTCCTAGTTTCTAGATATGTTTGGTTGAATTTTCCAGAGGTTCTAAGTGTGGGTTGGGTCTCTATCTTTGAAAAGTTCAGGACCACTTATTCAGGTGGTGCTAAATACTGTGACAATCTTACATATCACCTCTTTACAAATGGAGACTTCTATACTTGGGGTCAAAGTTTCATCCACTCTATTCTTCATACCACATCTCCCATTATCCTTCCTCCAGTATCCATTACTCTATCTAAATTCATCCAGTGCTATCTATGATCTTGCTTCATGCTTATCTATACCTTCTATCCTAACTATTCATTTTTTCCATCATATATCACTATCTATGATCTTGTTTCTCCCATCCATATCCCCTTTTTCATCCTTGATCTTGATCAAAACTAAGGACAAAAACATGATTTCAAAAAAATCTCTTGACGTGTCTCCTCATAATCTACCTCCATCTTTCACCCATTCATCTTCATCTCAACAATTCATCCATTCCTTGTGTTGCTATACATTGGGGAAACCAAATACATCTTTCTTCTAATCCAAAAAGCTCAAAAAAAAAAAAAAAAAGTCCAAAACCTTAAAAAAAAAAAAAATTAAAAATCAAAGCATGAGCGCATGGCCCATCCATCAAATCAACAATAGGAAAATTATCAAGGTATACAATCAAACTAAATCAATCATCAATTATCAAATCTATCAAATCAAATTGAAGCAACCTAAGCTATCAAATCAATTTTTTTTTAAAAAGAAAAAACTATCAATCACGGTTTTCTATCAATCACTGAGTTCAATCAAAACTCTACTAAGCTCTTGCATTAGAAACTAAATCAGTTTCTTAGAGCCAATCAAATCTATCAAATCAAACTAAAGCAATCTATGCTATCAAATCTATCAAATCAAACTGGAGCAATCTATGCTATCTATCTATCAAAACAAACTGAAGCAATCTATGCTATCTATCTATCAAATCAAATTGAAGCAATCTATGCTATCTATCTATCAAATCAAATTGAAGCAACTTAAGCTATCAAATCATTTTTAAAAACCTATCAATCATGGTTTTCTATCAATCACTTAGTTCATTCAAAACTCTGCTAAGCTCTTATATCAGAAACTAAATCGATTTCTTAGAACTACTCACACAATCAAGCAATCTATCAAGCAATCCATCAAGCAATCAAGCTAATCAAGAAATCTATCAAGAAATCAAGCTAATCAAGCAATCTATTGAGCAATCAAGTCAATAACGCAATCAAGCAATCAAATCAAGCAATCAAATCAATCCATCCAACAACATCAATCAATTGATCAATCAAATCAATCAATCAATTCCTTATTTCATCATACATGTGCATCAAACATTTTAAATCTAATCATCAACGTGATTTTTAGCTTTTGCACTTATCAAATACTGCAATCAAATTGATCACATGTCTTCTTTATCAATTCATCACTTGAAATCTATCAACATCAGCATGTCTTATACAAGGATAGGTACACTCGAAACCAGACATTCTTATCAATCATCGAACAAATCAAAACAATGACATAGATCAGTATGACTACTGGATTTTGTTATGGGTAGTCTTATCTTTATCAATTGATGGCAGGACATGTTTCATCTCTCAAAAATCAAGAAAGACAAAAAAATCGAAAACAAATCAAAATGTGCAATAAAAAAAAGTGGTGAAAACTTGATAAACAAGCGCTATCTAAAAAGTGAGTTCCTCCATCTATGAGATTGCTTTACGCACCTATATGCTTCATCCTATCACATCTATCGCTCCCATATATCCTAGCTTATCCATTTCTCTAAACTATTTGGCAAGAAATATGCAGCTTACCAATAGTTATCAATCTTTGACATACTTGTTGTAGTCACTGTCTTAGATTTTATTAGCATCTATCAAACTGCATTTGTATCCCTTTATGGTTTGGATCTTGATCAATTCATACATCCATAATAAATTTTTGTTTCTGCTGGGGGCAAAATCTAAATTCCTTTTGCTAAGGTGATCTTTCGAAGCCTTGAAAAATCCAAAACATTCGAAAAACTTAGAAAAACCAAAAACACCTAGGGTTTTGAAACAGATAATGAGCAACAAAGCAACAAAAATCAAGGCATTTCAGCAACAACTGAATCATGAAACTCAGAAAATGAAGAATCAATCAACATGTAATAAAGGATTATCAAAGATCATTCATTAAGATGATTATATCAGTTAATGACCATAAGAACATGTGAATAACATACAAGGTTCAGTGTTTATATCTTGATTTTATTGCTAATCATGTACTCTATGCAACTCAAGGATGTCCATGACTAGAGAAGCTATGATGGGGCATGATTATTTTCTTTGATTGTTGTCTGTGGTTTATCTCTTACTACAGTATGAACTTGTCTCAGGATATGATCGACAAAAGATCAAGGAGGACATTCCAAGTCATGCATGAAAGGGGATAATCCTTGTCTATTCTGCAAGCAATACTCAGGTCAACTTGATCCATTATATCAAGTTGCTTGTATTAACTTTCTATATCAAAATCCATGTATGAAATACTTAGGTCATCTTGAATCATTATGTCAAGTTGCTTGTATTTTCTTACAACATTTTAAAGCTCAATGATGAAATCAAGCACTGTTACAAGGTTGCATATGAAGAATGGCAGTACAATTTTTAGCTAGATGATTTTAGATTATAAGCATTCATTTATTAGTTGCATTATAAAGTTGCATTATAAGTATATCATTTCATTAACGAATCAATGGTCATAAATAAAGATTGAGTATACTTGGGCAAACAACAACAAATTGCATTTAATCATTATAGGTGCATTCATTTTAGAATCATTTTAATCATTATCCATCTCATTTAGTTGTATATAAATCATTGCATTCATTTGCATTTGCATTTGTATTTAGCTTTCATTTCATTCTTGAATGGGATCCTACAAGCTCATCTTATCCAAGGCTAAATCCATCACAAGAATCATTGAAGCATCATCATAAGTGTATACACAATCAAACTGATGACTCATCTCTTTCATGATATTGTCAACCCAGTGCCAATCTTATATCACCCCCTCAACCAAATCACCATCAGCATATCTACTGATCCTGCAACCTGATATCAACAAACTGTTAGTTCTTTATCCAATCAATCCTAATCCATTCTATCAATCAATTGCATCTGATCTATCATATCATGTCTTATACAAGATATATCTTTCCTGAAACTAGACGCTCTTGATCATCTTTGTCTTATACAGGAGGTTTCATTCCTGAAACCAGACTATATCTAGATCTTATCGATCTCATCTTATCAATAGAAAACTAAACCATTGTAATCAAAGAAATCGCACTTTCATCAATCAAAGTTGCAAAATCAAACCTTTTCTAATCGAGACATCAATCTCATAATCATCCAACTGCTTTGCCAATCAATTATCTCAATTGATCTCCTGAGGGGGCATCATCGTACTGCAATTTATCAACCAAGGTCTGGGGCATCCTATCAAACCAATATCATCATCAAATGAAATTATTCTTTGAATCAACGTGTCATCACACCTTGCTTCAAAGAGGGGCAAAATGTATACACCTAAAAATTGGCTATGAGTAATTAAATAAATATTTTATATCTATTTAATAATTATTTGTCTATTAAATAGTTAATTCAAAAAGATTAATTAATTTAATTCTTTTTCATATCTTTCTATTAATTAATATTTTATTAATTAATTCATTTATCCTATTCTTCTAATTAATTAAATATCTAATATTTAATTATCTTCTCCAAACAATTAAATATCCAATATTTAATAGTTATTCTCCTATCCTATAGTCTCAAATATTAAATAACTCTTAAATTATTTAATCTCCCTTTTCCAACTCACCCTCCATCTGCACTTCATCTTCCCTTTGCCAACTCATCAAACATGTGGCTAAGGAAATTAATATTTCTTAATCTTAATTCATGATTTATCTTTAACCTCCAAACTTAATGAAAATTGTGTACATACACACATTTCATAACCATTTCCTATATTCTCTCCAACACCCCCTACATCTTGTGAAGGACTTGAGTCCACTTGTCCTACCATGCCTAAATTTCCTCCAACCATCCCTAGATTCCCTCAGTTAGCAACCCAGTCAAGGTGAGATGAGTGACACTTGTCTTCTCCTTCCCCCTTTCTCTCAACCTTCACCTTTGCTCACAGCCATTGAAATCTGTAGATCTGATCATGACCGTTGATCTAAACCACATCATCTTATCCTCTCAAAGTCTATAAAATCAAGAGCTTCAGTTGGGAGGAAGTTAGTCTTCAAAAATAGTTTTCAAGCCAATTTTATGCATCCATGAGTTTTTGAAGCAAATAGCAAATATCATTTTAGCAATTACCATATAGCATTTTAGCATAATCATTTAGTATAATCATGTAGCATTTGTGTATCATACTATCAGTTAAGTACATGTTATCAGTCCATTCTTCATATGCCATCTTGGAAGCCAACAATGCATTGTCTGAGAGCACACCATCTGCAACCAGGAACAGTGGAGTTAGGACACAATGAGACATAAATCATGAAGGTGAAATAATGTTTTATTTTAATATGTATTTCATGTAGTTTCATTGGTGGATTTTGGATTTCCTGTATGCATTTCCATTGTATTTTGTGAAACTAACTTATTACAGGTAATATTCTAAGGATGAAATTCAAGCTCACATAGGTACTATGTTTGAAATCCATTCGGAATAATCTATGGCTCTGATGAATCCATCTTTCAACAGTTTTTCGAGTTCAGCTTTGACTAATAATGCCACATGCGGGTGCATCTTACAAAGTTTTTGCTTGACTAGTTTAACTCTTGGTGTGATAGAGAGATGGTGCATGATGATATCAGGATCCAATCGTGACATATCAGAGTATGTCCATGCAAAGTTAATTTTCTTTTCTAAAAATAGCTAACTCTACTGATAATGACTTAGCTATGTGAATGATGTGTGGTGTCTCTTGACTCCCAATATTCACTAGTTGACTTGGCTCAATCAATATGGAAGACCTTTCCTAGAAATGACTTGGCAGTATATCAAGTATCTCACCTTTAGGCACCTCAGAGAGGTTTTCACCTTTAGGTACGTCCTTTATTTTCTCTTTTTTAGATTTTGACACCGCCACAATGTGGTTTTTGCCATCAGATCTTTTATTTTTACTTTTCTTGTTTTTGCGACTAAGATACTTGATATCCACTTCGGTCACATTTTCACTCTATTCATTGGTGAAAGAGTCTATACGATCAATTGCATTGAGATAATAGGCTAATGTATAGTCATTGGAAAAATTAGGTATATTCATTGGTTGGTTTTGTAATGTGTAGTCAATTAGTTCTGGATGTACTAAGGATAAATTTTGGATCGGTTCAAGGGAGTTCACGATATTATTATCATAGTTGTGGATTGAAGAGCCGAGTTCCAGAAGGATACCTTGTGCAAGTGTCTGGAGACCAGGAAGAGTCAGAACATGATTATTAGAGTTCACGTTAGTATTTAGTTGACCTGATCCAATAGACATACTTGTAATGTTATTTCCTATGCCGGACTGGACTTCATATCATGGTTCAATAGCAACAAGAGCAGTAGATATATTTTAATAATTTCATCAAATGATTTGGAGCTGGATGGTGAGTAGATATTGTCATGAATAAAACTATTATTAGAGTCATCAAACTCGTTAGATGAAGTTTACGAGCCTTCTTCTAGTGATTTAGTGAGTATATGTATGGTATCAACACCAACATCTTTAATATTGCAAATCCCTTCAAGATTTGGTTCATTTATTGTTTGTATCTGACATACTTGTGGACATGATCTTAATGTCTCTATGATTCCCTATCGTCTATTTCATTCAGCTTCCTCTAGAGTAATGACTAGTTTTGCATTTATAGCTTCCAACTCTTCTTGTGTAGTGCTGTACCTGATTTGTTCTGTTTGAGTATAGGCCACATAGATGAGAAATTTTTTGGTACTCTTCCTTCCTTTAGTCCTTGTTCATAGTTTGTGTGTCTCCTTTGTCTAATTTCTTGTATTTCTTTTTCCAGTTTTAGGTGCATCCGCTCTTGAGTATCATCTATGATGGTAGTAGACTCTTTTGGCATTTCTGTAGTGGATGTGTCTGAGAGGTGATCTGAACCCCATTCATACTTATTTGAGTTAGTCTTAGAATCTTCTACCTGTTGTCTACTAGTGTACGTGACTAGAATTTTCAGCAGGGTAAACATTTTCCTGAACCTTTCTACTTCTTCTTTCATATCTTTTGGGACCTTGACTTCTTGTAGTTTTGCAACTGATACCATCAGATCTTGATTACTGACTATTTCTTCTCTCTTTATTGCTAGTTCCTCTTATTCTCTTTAATAGATATCTTGAACTTGTTGAGTGTTTACTCCCTGTAATGTTAAAGGTCATGTCTTTTTCTTCCATTTAGTCTTAGAAGCATATTTTTGATCTGATATTTTTCCTGGAATGTATCCTAGTCCAGCTTTATCATTTGTGGATTTTGTTTGTAGCTGAATTGGTTCAATAATACCTTCCTTTTGTTTCCCAGAGGACCAATACCTGAATATCCCATGCGCTGAATCATTTTGTAACTAGGACCATATTGGGTTGGAGAAATCTCACAATGTTGTACTTCCTTATTTTGACTATCTTTCTTGAAAAGCCAGTTAAGAACTACATCTTCTTCTATTTCATCTGCCAGGGAAGTAGAAGACTATACAAAGAGATCATCATATATGATATTTGGAATTGAAGTATGTGTTCTCATAGCCTTTGATGGCTTGCCCAACTATTTTGGTGATGGAGGGAGAGAGACTAATGAAAGTATCAGTTCTATCTTGTAGCCATCCATGTCAGTATTTGTAATCTTCAATCTCTTTTCTAAGTCTTTCATCAGTGGTTTTTGATCTTCATTTGTAGAGGCTGCTCTATTATGAGGCACAAAAGTATCTGCAACTTTTTTCAATGCATTACAAACAACATTTGTATCAGCGGGAATACTGACTTCAACTCTGTTATAGGGGAATTTTAAGCATTGATGGTATGCTGACGGTACTGCCTTCATTTCATGAATCCATGACCTTCCCAACAAGATATTGTATGACAAAGGAAGGTCAAGTACCTCAAAAAGGACATCTCTTTCTACAGGTCCCACTCTGATTGGCAATGATACCAGACCTTTAGAGGTCCTTTCTTCTTCATCATAGGCTTTAACTATTATTTTCTTGGCAGTATCAATGACATTTGTAGAGAATCCTAGTTGTGTAAGCAGACTATAAGTACAGATATTCAACCCTACGCCTCCATCTATCAAAACATGTTTGACTTTGTGTTTATGGATCATGGATTCAATATGCAATGGTTGATTATGTGGATGATTTAGCGAGTTGTCATATTCTTCAGAGAAGGTCAGATAGTGAGGTGAAGTTAGGTGACCCACCATAGACTAAAACCGATCAATGTCTAAATCCTTCAAAACATTAGTGGTGAGAAATGCTTTGTCCAAGATCTCTTTGTGAGCAGAAGAGATTTTTAGCAATTCAAAAATTGAGATTTGAGCATTTGTCCTTTTCAGTTGTTCAACAATGCTATATCTAGGGGATAATGTTGAAGTAAGCCTTTTAAATTTATCCAAGATTGATTCTTTTTGTTTGTTTGACGAGGCTATTGGGTTTAATATTGCTTGAGCCGAGTTGGAAGAACTAGATCCTTGGAGAGTGACTTTCTTTTGAGATCAGGTCAAAGCTCTTGCATATCATGATTCATATGGTTTATCTTGGACTATAATCACATTGCAATATTTCGATTGGGAAGGCTCAATCATGTTGATAATGTTGTCATTGCTGGTATAAGTATAATTTACCTTGGCCCCTCCTTTGGTCTTTTAGGAATCACCTTGTTCACAAACAGCTAAAGGGTCCTTAAATGCTTTGTGATCAACATTGGGTGGGTGATTCCCAACAACAATTTTTCCAGCATCTATGAGATCTTGAATGTCATGTTTTAGCTTCATGCAATTGTTTATGCTATGACCTTTATTCCGATGGAAGTCACAGTATTCATTTTCTCTCCACCATCTTGGTTTGACTTCTGGATCATATGGTCTAGAGTTATTTGGTAGCATTATTAGGTTGTTTGCCAATAGAGTCTTGAAAGAGGATTCATATGATTCTTCAAGAGGAGTGAAATCATGTTTAGGTTTGGAAAGCCAAGGTTTCTCTTTGGACCACTCTTTTGTTTTCTTTGGAGGATTTTCTGTTGCAACTTCAACAGCTTTGAGTGCTTGTGTGCCACTAGCAAAGTTGAATATCATAGGCTTTGAGTTGGTTTTAATAGTGTCTACCACTCCATCATTAACAACTTTCTTGTTGTTGTCTTTGCCAAATTTCCAATACTTGTTCTTCTCTTTATAGCTAGATCTTGGTTGTGTTTCTTTCCAACGTGAGATATCCCCCTTCTTTATGAGCACATCATGCATTTGAATGGCATTATCTACCATTTTGTTAAATGATGGGGGGTGAACTCACAATACTGGTTCCCACTTTTTGACTAACTTTGACACTTAGATGAATATTTTGAAAAAAAACCTTCACTTTCCGAAACCTATAACTTTTAAACCATTAAGAATTTGAAGATGATATAAAGTAGTGATTTTTAACATCTTGTTTGTAGATTCTAAATATATTTTTTTCCAATTTGTTTGAATAAAATTTTATTAATTTTTCCATCTCCCTCAAAAAGTAGTTTTTTACAGCAAACAACATTTTTTAAGAGTGATTGTATCCCAAAATGCATAATTTTTTTCTCTATAAATGATAAAAACTTAATTCTTTTGAATTATGGTTTGTAGCATCAATGCCTAGGGCATGTAGTTGGTTTGATAGTGACATGTTGAATATTTTTCATTTTATTAAGTTTTGAAGTTTGACTAATTATAATTTAGATATAGGTGTACATTTGAACACATAACTTGTTCTATATATATCAAAATTCAATTTGCTTTTTTTTGTTAGAAAGAAAACATCAATACCTAGTGCATAGATATTTTTCATAATTTTTTTGAATTAGTTTACTATTTTTCCCAATGCATTGAACAAAGAAGTTCATGTTCGGTGAAAAACCTACATTCATAAGAAATTAAATAAAAATATATTAATGAAATTAAATATATTAAAAGTTATACTATTTGGAAAGCTTATAATAAGGACTAAATACTTTTATAAAAAAACTTTTAAATGAATTAATTTGACCCCCCAAAAGCTAATGTAAAACTGGTTTTTTATCAGCATTTGATAGATGCAAAGGAGACTCCATTGCAAGTATGATTTATAAGTAGAGAGGTTCTATCCAAGAAATTTTGATCTAAGAGCCTTTGATTTAACTCTCTTCAATTAATTACTTAAAATGGGACCACTTAAAGCTTAAATAATTATATTTTTTTAAAAATGTATGATTTCAGCAAAAATCAGGACGTACCAAAAAGTGGGAACCAGCTTTGTGAGTTCACCCTGGGTGTACTTGCATTTTTATACTATATTTCAGTTCGGGGACCATGTTATTGACAAATATATCCATTTTCTTAGAGTCTGGGATAGGTCGTGGATACCTAGAGAACATCTTTCTCCAACGTTGGAGGAAAGTGAGAAAAGGCTCCCCTGTTTTTTGTTTAGTATTGCAAAGCTCGATTATAGTCACAGGATGTTGAATGTTGTATGAGTATTATTGTAAAAATAGTTGGATTAGTTCTTCAAACATTTTTATTCCTTTAGGTAGACTAGAGAACCATTCCATGGCTTGTCCTCCCAAACTCCTCAGGAAAAGGCGCATGATATATGTTTGATCATACATGAACTCCATATAGGTAGCACAAAACTCTCTGACATGATCTTGAGGATCCGAGGTACCATCATATTTGTGAAATTTTGGGATCTCAACTTGTGAAGGAAATGGAGAAATGTATAGATTTTTGTCAAATGGAAATGGGCATATTGTCTCTAGAGAATATTGTTTTGGGGACTTATCCTTATTTTTCAATTCTGTGATCTCATTTTGTAAGGCTTGTAATCATCTATGTACAGCGAGTATAGGTGACCCTTCCTTTTTAGTGATGTGTTTGAACATCATATCTAGTAGGAAGTTTGGCACCTTGTTTTGCTAGTTTTAAGAAATAGTCTTCCTTCTCTCTAGTCAGGATAGCTTTCATTATTTTTTTAAAGTCTTTGTCCTTTTGATAGTCACGAATATCTTTTTCTAGAGATTCAACACCTTCTTAATCTTCACTTGATGAGGAATTATTTTGAGTTTCATGAATACTAATGTTGTCCTTGTTCTTGTCATTGTGTTCCATCTCATATATAGTAGGAGATTCAGGTTCATCAAAAATTGGTCTTCCTGATGACGAAGGTTTGTTAGTGAGTGGGTCCTCCATGTAAAATGGGTTATCTTGATCTATGAAGGGTTGTCCTTTGGCTTTGGCTTCTTTCTTATGAGAACTCCTGGTTTGGATAGGCATTTTTATGAATTAGTGTAACCTAAAACTATTTATGATGTAGAGGTCAAGATCTATTTCAGAGCTAGTTGTTTGGTTAACGTATTGTTTAAGAGAAACAATTGAGATTTAGTCTAGTTTTAGGAAAGATCTATCCTATATAAGACATTTATCTAAGTTGATTCTAGAGTAGTGACTAAGATTCGACCTAGTTTTAGGAACGATCCATCCTATGTAAGACATTATCTAAGTGACTTAAGTTTCATAGGTAGTTGATTGAACTAGTTGAAAGATGATCGACCAAATCATGCAACGCAAATGGCAGAGGTACACTATCTTGATCTGTTTATGCTTAGGATGATGATAACTAGTATTATTTTTGTTGTAGACTGTTTTAGACAAGTTTTATTGTTCTGTACTGACAAAATCAGAGATTCGTATTATAGGATTTAGTGATCCGGATGACAATTTAATAGCTTCGGGAAGACAACAGTTATGTTTCATATGAGTTGCTTCCTAGTACCGTATGACAAATGGGTATGTCCAGAATTAAAAAAGATTCAATGTAGTTCTATATCGTATGACATAGAATATAGTTTAGGATGACAGACTTTTGGTTTCTTACGATAGAGGATTGATCTCAGACAACAAATAAGAAGACTTGTATGACATAGGATATGGTGCAAGATGATAAATGATCATATTCGTATGATTGTTCACAGGACAAAGACTAAAATTCTGAGTTTTTCAATAGCTAAGTGTGGCAACTGAGTATGACCAATTCTGAGATGAACTAATTTTTGACCCAAATAGACTAGCTTTGGACAGAATTTCGACTTAGGATAGACTAGTTCTGACATGGACAGAGTTTTTGATCACTGACTTGTTTCTTGTTTTCTCCAATTTTGGTATTTCAGTTTTTTGGTTTGAGGGATGAAAACATAGAAAACACGTAGTATGAATAGTAACACCAATCACAACATGCAAGCCCTACGAAATTTGGTGAGGAAAGAAAACCTTTTTCTTGTAGACTTAGGTACATACCCAATAGCTAATCAGAATACAGCTGCTGAGTCTCACGCAATGGATTCTCTTGGGAGAGTTACTATCTCTCTTGCACAAAGATTATCCCCCTTTCGGAGATGAACCGTTTAGCTTCTAATTTTAATTGGATCTAGTAAGGGGTTCATTTGGCGTGTCGAGGTCTAAACTCAATTAAGAGGTCTCCTAGCCTTGAAAACCAAGGTTCAATATACCCAAAGGTACCAAGGAGAGTTATTCTCGAGCACTATCGTTGACTTGATTTTCATCAAATCACGTTTATTTTATAGTGGGTTGGATTACTTGACGTTTAGACATTCCCACTTAGGTCGTTCACCTCACACCGACCGTAAAGGCTTTAAGAGTTTTTAAGCTCCTCGGGAAGGTGGGCCTGCTAATGATGTACAAATCTCAAAGAAAGAAAATGCCTCAAGGGTTTGGATTTCTGATTGTCTAGAGAAAGACAAGAGCATACTCTCCTACCTCTCAGATTTTTCTAAAAATATGAAAGAAAGATTTATTCATTAACCAGATAGCAAGTTAGGTGCCTAAAAATGAATTTAAAGAATACATGATGTTTGGTCAATTCTTCTTAGGCAACTTGCAAAGACAACAAATCAATAGTCATATTGTCTTTGTGTGACAAGCATATTCTTTGACAAGCGTCCTTCAAAAATTGATTAGGCTGTGAAAATTTCTAAAATGGACAGGAAAGCAGTCAGAGTCAGTCGTCAGGATAATCAATTTGAATTAGAAAATCAAAATCATGAAATTTTCTTTTTTCACTTTTTAACCAGAAAGATATAGACTCGTACAATAGATTTTACCAGATCGTACGACACAAGATTCCTTCTCATACGACACAGGATTCCTACTCGTATGACACAAGATTCCTACTCGTACAACGCCTACATTTTGTCATTTCAGCTTATTGGAAATGTCATACGATATGACGTAGAGGCTGTACGACCGAAAATCAAAAAAGTCCAAAAACCTAAAAAATAACAAAATAAAAAGTCAATCTTGGAGGTCAAAAAATGTAGTCTTCTACCCCACAGTGGGCATGAGAAACATGTGTGTGAAAAGTGGAATAAGGATTTACATCTACAAAACACAACACTTCAATTAAGTCATTACATGTATGGTTAGATAGATATAAGCATGAATAATAAAACCATAACAAATCGACCAATTGCCTTCTAAAAGATGTGAGTATAAGATTGCTCTTAGATTTTTATAGGCAATACCAATGACTAGACTATACCAAGACAAAGGATTTAATCTATATGAGCATGATATTAAGCTAAATGGATGCAATATGGATGAAAGATTCAAGCAATAACGAATTCAAGCAATAATGGGTAAAACTAAAATATGGATGCAATTAATCAAAAAAACACAATATATTCAATCACTCCAAAGCAAAATTAGCGTGATAATAATCTCCAAGCATGTTCTCAAAAATCTGTGGGGTTTTTGGAATGAGAGTTGAAGGCTGAATTTATAGAGAATTCACAAAAGAGATGATGAAAAAGCTCAATTTAGGATTAATTGAAACAATTGAGAAATTAGGTTCAGTTAACCTTGAGATAGATTCCAATTATAGTTTAATTGAAATGCATTCAAATAAGAAGTTCAAGTTGCATTAGAAATAAGATTAAATTAATTCCATGCATTTGTGATAAAAATAGACAATTCTTTGATTTATTCAAGAAAAGAGTCTTTTCAATGCAACCGAACTTCTTTAACTGAAAAGCTTTGAGTTCCAATTTTTAGAGAATAATCAATAATTCAATTAATTGATTTTCTAATTTCAAGTTCTAAATTTAGAAAAAGAAATAATATCTCAACTTTGATTTCTCTCTCAATTCAATTCTTTTTATTTTATTTTCAATTTAACTCTTGCTTTGTAATTAGTTCCTCTTTTGTAATAAATTAATTCCTTTTTTGCATGATTTAATGACAAATTTATTAATTAATTAAATATGCAAGGATATTTAATAAATTAAAATACGATAATTGGTCAAAATGATATTTCTTGGAATGATTCAATTAATTAAATAAATATTATATTAATATAGAGTAATTCACTTGCCATGTGATATTTGATAATTAAAAAATTAGTTATGTGCTCAAGATTGATTTAATTGCCTTTGGTTAGGACCTTGGTGATGTTGTCGAGATTAGGGGCCAATAGTTTAGATGGCCATTTTTAGGGTATTACAATAGTTATAATAGCACCCACAACAAGTGCTAGTACATCCAACCATACATACCTTCATGGTATAACAAGATAAATTTCAAATCATCCACATATACAACCTGTTACTTACACTCTCAGTCTTCAAGTGCAAAATCATGTGCACACCAAGAAACTCCCACTGCACAGGTAATGCTAGAATTGAAAAATCTCCTTCTTTCAACATTACATAGAAGTAGATAAACATTTGTACTAAGAGCATTCACAATGCTAACTGTATACAAAGAACCTGCAAGCAAGTCTTTACAGCACCCTATATCATACCCTTTCTTCACTTCTAAATGCTAACTATGTTATCACAGATGAATGCCTTTCAGTTGAACCTATTACCCATTCCAAGTCAGCACCATCTACGTTTCCATGTTTCCAAGAGCACCTATAGCTGATCGGCCTATGCCAAAACTTCAAATGCAAAACCACATTATCATGAAGTACCAAACAAATGATCAATGTACTCTAAACACAAAAATAGAACCAAGATCATTATTAAAATTCCAACTATAGAATCAGGAACTTAAACATGACAACCATGATCTAAAACATCTCTTTCGAAGAGATTACATGCTTGGTATGAACATAAACACATTATGTCAAAACTCTAAATGCATCTCAAGAGTATATCCTGACATAAAAACATCCTAACTAAGGATTACAACATCTGTGCCAAAGACCGCTTATGAATCCTCAAGATGTTAGCATCTCTAGTTACACGAAGAACATTCACCAATACATGATGAATCTGCATCACTGCTAAATACCCAAGGTACCCAATCTTAATAGCATTGTGATTGAACCAGACATCGACATATGTCTAACTTGCTAAAGAAGCTCAGAAGGCATCTCCATCCTCATTTTGAGAGGACCCAGAATCAAAAGAACCCTTACTTTTCTTCTTCTCTCTACAATCCTTCCAGATGTGACCAGTCTTCTCATAATTCCAACACCACTTTGGATTTCTTCCCAGGAGTCTTGGAGCTTTCCTTTGACTTGGACTTTGACTTCTTGTCCTCCAGCTTACCTTTAATAGTGAGAGCATCCTTGACCATCTCAGAAGATTTCCTTCAAGTTTCTTCTAACAACAATGAAGCAACCACACCTTCTATAGTGAGCTTGGTTGTTGTACTCCCAATGGTCATTACCAGATGATCCCATGAGTTAGGCAAAGAACATAGTAGAAGCATACACTGATCCTTGTCATCAATTTGGACTCCTACAGAGGTTAATTGAGAAATGATCATGTTGAAAACATTCAAATGATCTGCAATAGAGGCAACCTCATCCATCTTCAAGGAATATAACTTCTTCCTCAGGAACAACTTGTTTACTAGAGACTTTCCCTAAAAAATGTCTCCAAGCTTCTTCCACAAAAGATTAGCAGTCTTCTCCTCATGGACATTCAACAGAATAGAGTCTGCCAAATAGAGTCTGATTAACCCTCTAGCTTTTCTATCTGCAAGATCCCAATCTTCTTGTCTCATGCCTGAAGGCTTAGCGGTTACAATCATAGCACCCCAGAGATCTCTATCAACCAACAAGTCTTCCATCTTGAGTTTCCATAACTCAAAACTCACACCATTGAATTTCTTGACCTCCACTTGCCTAGAAGCATTCGCCATCTTAATCTACAAATAAGACAAATAGACGCTCTACTAAACTCAGACTAAAACCATAATTGACACAACAACAACCCTACCCAAGAAGGATAAAAAAATAGGCTCTGATACCACTTGTAGGGAAAACATGTTGGCAAATGCACACTCCAATGAGACATTGTAGGTGATTGAAGGTTTTGTCATTGATGGCAACCTTACAATCCTATGACACTAGCAGGCAATCCACTAGCACTAGCAAGATCAGACTCTACACTGGCACATAGACCACCAGGACCAGCAGTGAAAGGAAGCATACCGGCACAATGGCCGACAAGAATTTTGTTGTAATATATTTTTTTTATTATTGTAAAATCATTGTAAGCCAACTTGGCAACATTGTAAAATGATTCATATATATAAGAGATCATTGTAGAACATTTTTGGGTAAGAATGGAGAAATGTAATTAGGCAAAATAAGGCAGACCTATTATGCGAATTATAGGTTAAGGGTTTATGTAAGAAGCAGAGCGGAAACCAGTACCGGATCTGGCATTGTAGATGCTATTTTAAAGCAGTACAAGACATTGGATTTATATAGTCCATTTTGTAAGTCAGTGAGACTTCCCATTTTGTAATTGAGCAGTGAGCTCTAGGCACTTGGCCTTCCTGCATGTGCAGGCCCCTATTGTAGTAGTAATATTCTCTTATTGGCCAGTAAGTGAATATTGTGGGTCACAAATCCCACCAAGTTTTTTCCCACACCGGGTTTCCTCGTTAAAATATTGTTTTATGGTATGTTTTTCATGTGGTTGCTTTCATCTCTGATTATTGTATTATTTTCTATTTATCGGTATGCTGTATTAATATGTTCTACATGTTTTAAGTTAAGAAATTGCACAAACCGGTTAGATACTGATTCACCCCCCCTCTCAGTATTTGTGCGAATCCTAACAAAACATAGTGCGGAAATGTCTTCCTAACATCAATTCAATAGGGGATTAAGCAAGTGTGCCTTTTTAAAAATTCTTTTGCAACACATTAAGATGACTTAGACATATGATTTTAATATCAAAACACATAGAGTAAATACCAGATTTACGTGGGAAAACCTTTACAAGTAAAAAACCTAGCACCAAAGAGAAATCACTTTATTCATAGTAAATAGATGATTACAATTAAGCTTCCAGATTTTCTTCTTAGATATTTGTTCTCAGAATATACAGTTTGGATTACAGTCATCACCAATGCAGAACACTCAAGATTATAGGACTCTAGACATACATCACACAATAACCTCTCACACTCCTCACACATCGAACAAGACAAAGAATCTCAGAATTGCTATCATTCTTTAATGACATTCCATGCCTTCTTCTCTGTGCAACTTTGAGCTTCTCACTCATCACCTCGGTTGCATTTCTGGCAACATATATACCAGCCAAGATTACAATGTATCGGTTAACCATAACCGTTATGGAATCAAACAGTCTTCCATCCATCCAACTGCTACACTCCATTTCAGTTTCCTCTGGCCACTCTGATAGTTAGTCACTCCAACCACCAGGAAGTCTAACCGTCGAGCGAATGCTAGTCGGTTCATGAACTTGTGGAAGCCAAATATCCCACATTCATCTAGAAGTCGGGCTGGCTCATATTCTAATACACCGATGGGACTATCTTTAGTATCTGAGTGTTCACCTTTTGGAACTCGGTTGGATTGCACACCCACATTCGTTTTTCTCTCCATCGGCCATCGGTATAGCTTTCAACTAGTAGAGTTGATCGCCCGATGATATCCGATTGCCGAAGGTGACTACATTAGGTCATTGGCAAGATATGTAAAATATTACTTTGATCTCTCATAACCAAGAATGGACCTCATATGGACATCGACACCAACCTTGAGAAGTTATCCCGATCTCTGATAGTCAAGAGTGCACCTCATCAGCCCAGTAGAACCAACCTTGAGATGTTACCCGAATATGCATTGTTATCTTGATAGCCTAAGGTGGTCTCATCGGGTCATTAGAACACACCCATAACTGCTATGTCGATATGCATTGTGATAACCAAAGGAGGTCCCATTGGGTCATCGGCTCACACCTAAAACTGCTATCCCGATAAGCGAAGCACTCCAAGACAGAACAAAACGGGCTCATCAGGACTTCAGCATAACTATCTTCTCATCAACCTGATAGTCAATATCAACCTGATCATTGAGAGTGACTTCATCAGGTATTAGTGTAGCTTCAATCTTGTCAAACCCGATAGCCAAAAGTGACTCCATCGAGTTTTGGCATAACATCCAGAAGGCCTCTCCGATATCCAATAACACATTGATGACCCAAGGTGGATCCATCAGGTATTGGCATAACACCAAACCTGAACCTCTGATAGTCCATGACAACCCCGACCACCTAAAACGACTTCATCGGGTTTTGACGTAACAGCGACCAAGAACCTCTGATAATAAATGACAACCTGATCACCTAAGGTGACTCCGTAGGGTTTCGGCATAATGATCATGCAGTCCTTCTGATATTTGAAGTTACCCCAATGACCAAAGTTGACTTTGTTAGGTCATCAGGATGACTTCAAACCTGTTATGCCGATATGCAAAATGTTCCAACCAGAAGACAACCAAACCATCAGTACTTCGGTGTAGCAAATAACCACCTCTCCCGATAGCCAATACCTAACCTAAGAAGTCAAGTTCATCAGCCATAGTTACACCGATAGTTAAAGTCCACAACCCGATACCTTCCCACAAGCTGTTCTAGCAGGGTAGGTTACACCGATCAACCCAAATACTGGTCAAGAGAATTTGAGGCATATTCCCAATATACATGATATAACATGGACCTAATTCAATTCTCAAAATATGCAACACCATCAAAATCATGTGAAGATTATTTGCAACATGCTACACCACTAGGAATACCACATAATATGAAGAACATCACCGGTTGAGAAAAGTCACCATGAACCCACACAAGGATCAATGCAGATCATAAAAAAAATAAGACACAATTAGGGAACACTAGCAAGCATGTTAGAACCATTAGTAATAGTTGTACCAACACCACTTATCAAATCTTCATCAATCAACATTTGAACCTCAAGAAAACTCAAACAACAACAACGATCATGAAGAAAGATAACTTGTGGAGCACCAAATCACAAACTGTCACATTCATTCCATAGCTTACCAATCATTCATAGATGATTTAGATAACATGATAAAACATAGTAAAACAATGTAACCATAGTAATAACCATAGTTTCTATCAATGAAATCACATACTAATCATCAAGCCATCAAACAAGATCTCAACTATATCATCACCAAGAATCCTTATACCAGTTCATCAATATCATCAATCGTTATGCCAATATCCATTGACATTACCAGTTATGGCAACACTGAAAACCTCATCATGTTGAACTGATTTGCTCTGTACTTACTCTTTTGCACTTCTCCTCTTTTGTATTCCTTCTGCTCTTCTCTTTCATAGCATTCCTTCTGCCAGTTATCTAGTTCTTCTTCTTCATTATTCTCCTGGTTATAATTCTTCTCCCCCCTTTGATAGCAATGCCAAAGGTGTGAATATCTTTGTTGTCTTCATCTTTGTTGCTACTTCTCTCTCCATCACCTTTGCAAATCTTGTCTTAGCTACTCTCCCTGAGGAGTATCCCACATCACATCAATGCAGAAGTGAGAGATATTTAATAATTCTGCCAGATTGATGCATCACTAGCATCTTAGTTGATCTTGTGTAGGGTTAAAACCCCTAATCTACCTCTGACATATTAAAAGGTTGTCTTAGGAAAAGGTTTAGTGAATATATATGTTAACTTCTGTTTGCTAGACACATACTCTATTCTTACTTTCTTGTCCTATACTCTTTCCCTCAGAAAGTGATACTTCAACTTAATATGCTTAGTCCTTGCATATAACACAAGATTGTTTGAAATATTAATTGCACTAATGTTATCACAATGAATAATCACTGGTTCAAACATGTCTTCCATAAAACCTTCCAAAACATGTCTCATCCATATAGCCTGAGTACAATTCATTGATGTTGCCATATATTCTACTTTAGCTATAGATTCTAAAATACAAGATTGTTTCTTTCTTATCCAGGACAACAATCTTTGTCCTAGAAAGAAATCTCCACCTGTTGTGCTTTTTTAGTCATCAACATTTCCAGCTCAATCAACATCAGTAAAAAATTTCAAAGAAAAGTTTTCATTATAAGGATACCACAAACCATAATCAACTGTTCCATTCAAATATTTTAATATCCTTTTTACCGCTACCATGTGTGTCTCCTTAGGATCTTTTTGAAATCTTGCAACCAAGCCAACAACATGAGCAATATCCAGTCTACTATGAACAACATAATTTAACTTTCAAATCATAGACCTATATTCTTTCTCATCAATAGGTGGTGAATCATCTTGTTTTGACAATTTACAACCTATCACCACCAGAGTACCAACTGGTTTACAATATTTCATGCCAAAAGTTTTCAAGACTTCTTTTACATACTTAGTCTAACAGACAAACATTCCATTCACTAGTTGTTGAATCTGTAAACCAATAAAGAATTTGATCTCACTGATGAGAGACATCTCAAATTATTTCTTCATTTTATCTGCAAAAGACATACATATGCTATCATCTCCACCAAATATTATATCATCAACAAAAACTTCAATATTTAACATTTTGTCTCCATCAGTCTTCAAATATATGTTAATGTCCTCACTGGTTTGCTGGAATCCTATCTTGATCAGATGTACATGCAATCTTTCAAACCATGTTGTAGGAGCTTGCTTCAAACCATATAGTGCCTTGTGTAGTTTGAAAACCATATTTTCATCTTCACTCAATGCAAAATCATCCAGTTGTTCTATATATACTTCTTCTTCCAAGATACCATTCAGAAAAGTTGATTTAAAGTCCAACTGATATACCTTAAATCCTTTAAAAGCAACAAAGGCAAGCAACATTCTGACACCTTCAAGTCTTGCTACTGGTGCAAAGGTTTCACCATATTCTTCACCTTATTCTTGTGCATACCATTTGCAAACCAATCTTTCTTTGTTTATTATAACTTTACCATCTTCATTACATTTTTTCCTAAATACCCATTTTGTGCCAATAAATTTTTTATCTTTAGGTCTAGGAACAAGAGACTATGCATTGTTCTTCTCTATATGGTCAAGTTCTTCATTCATTTCATTCAACTAGTCTTCATCTTTCAAAGCTTCTCTAATAGTCTTCAGCTCAATAGTTGAAATTAGACAAGAATTTTCTCTAATTTTCCTTCTTGTTTGTAGACCAACATTCTTATCTCCTATAATTTAGTCTTCTGAATTATTTATCCTTATATATTTTGGGATTACTGGTTCTAGTGCAATGCTTTCTACTTCATGTTCATCATCCTCTTCATCTCTTACCGGTTGAGCTCCTATTTTTGTATTGTTCTACTCATTTTCCTTCTGAATTTTCAGTTCAATATACACATATTTTTCTTCATTATCAACAGGCTCAAATCTACTGGACTCATCAAATTTCTTAGAAAATTCATCAATTTTGACATTTTCACTCTCAACTTTCTTTGTCCTTTTATTATAGAATTTGAATGCTTTAATCCTGGTAGAATATCCAAGAAATATCCCTTCATCACTCTTCGCATCAAACTTTCCAGTAAAATCATCTCTCTTAATAAAACATCAAGTACCAAAAATTTTAAAGCAAATAGCATTAGGAGTCTTATCATACCAATGTTCATAAGGTGTTTTGTCATTACCTTTCTTTACAAGAACCCAGTTCAAAGTATAAACAGTTGTGCTAACTGCCTCTCTCCAAAACATCTTTGGAACATCACCTTGTATCAACATTGTTCTAGTAGTTCCCACTATAGTTTTGTTTCTTCTTTCTCCAATGCCATTCTACTGTGGAGTTCTAAGTGTTGACATCTATCTTTTCATTTCATGTTCTTCGTAATACCTAGTAAACTCATCATAACTAAATTCTCCACTCTGGTTATATCTTAAGCACTTCAAATTATTTCCAATTTCCTTCTCAACTAGGGCTTTAAAGATCTTGAATTTGTTGAACACCTCTAATTTCTCCTTCAAGAAAGTTACCCACATCATCTTTGAAAAGTCATTAGTGAAAATTATAAAATATTTATCACCAAAGAAACTTCTAGTTCTAATAGGACCAAATAGATCAGTATACACTAAATCAAGAATATGCTCTGAAGAAAATGATTTTCTCTTAAAAGATGTCAAAGTCATCTTACCCATCTGACAATCTTTGCATAACACATTATCCAATTTAAAAGGTTGGGGCATACCTCTCACCATACTCAATTTGTTGACCTTTATCAAGTTATCAAAGTTGACATGATAGAACCTTTTGTGCCACAACCAGCTATCCAAAATTTTAGCCACTAAACAACTACTCACATTAGCATTTAGATGAAAAAGATTACCTCTAGTTTGTTTATCAGTAGCTATCAAATCTCCTTTGCATCCCATGATCCCACACATTCCTTTTTTAAACTCAAGGTGATAGCCTTTATCATTTGCATTACTCATTTGCATTACATCAACCCAATAAACATCATTTGCATTACTCTTACGATTCAGTGAAATATATCCTTTACCTTTTACCATACAGGGTGAGTACCAAATCTTACCACATCACCTTCAAATTATTCAAGAGATATGAATTTGTTCTTATCACCGATCATGTGGTGAGAAAACCACTATCAATTATATATTCATCACCAGAGTCAATATGAGATAGTAAGACCTTTTCATCAGTTAGATCTTCCTTCATAGCAATAAAGACAATCTCCTCTTTGTCCTCTTCCCTAGATTCCTCATCAGTCACACCTTCATCCACTGCAACATAGCAATGTTTCTTTCCTTTTCCAATAAATTTCCTAAAATTTTCCTTTTTAACACCATTAAGACAACTTGTAGCAATGTGTCCAATCTTATTGCAGGAAAAACACTTCAGAGGAAGTTTACTTTTGTACTTACTGGTTCCTCTAGGAAATCTTTTTGCTAGTAGTGCCTCAAGTTATATAAGATGATCTTCATCATCACCATCTCCTTTGCTACTGCCATGACTATATCTGAAATCATTATTGTGACATACATCTTTCCCTTTTCTCATAGGAGTACTAGTTATAGATGCCTTAAAATCTAATTTAGATGACTTAGAAACACTCTTATCAAACCTATTTAATTCAAATGCAGTCAGTTTACCAATAAGAGAATCAACAGTGACCTTATCACTACTCACTGACCTTAACTCTTGAATAGAAGAAATTGTGATTGCATAAGAAGGTAAAATAGTTCTTAACATCTTACTTACAATAATGTCATCTTCAATCTTTCCTTCAACACTTTTAATACCACCAACAACTTCCTTAATCCTTTGTCCATACTGAGCTATATTTTCACCTTCTATCATTCTCATATCATCAAATTTACCTCTAAGATTTTCTTCCTTAGTTTTCTGAACATGTTTGTCTCCATCATAAGTTACTTCTTATTGAACATAATGTACCACTGAGAGGGGACTGAATCAGTGATTCCTAAATTCTTTTCCTTTTTACAGTAACCTTAAAATATCGGTTATCACCCTAAGCACTAAACGATCAAATTGGCAAGACAAATGTGGATATCAAAAAAGATAAACACACAAATGAAACCCACAACACTAGATATATGAGGAAACCCCAATATGAGAAAAATCGCAATGAGAAATGCTGCTAGAGACTACTACTCCAATCCAGCCTCACAAGTGAAATACTGAATTAAAAAGATTTAGGGCACCAACCTAAGGAGAACCAACCCCTACTAATTTAGGGCACCAACCCAAGGACTGCCAACCCGTGCACCAAGCTCCAACTTGGTGATGTATGATAAAACATAATTTTGATATATTTATAGCATCCAGTTGCAAATAAGTTCTGCAACAGTTGACCAATAGATTTCTATTGGTTAACAACCTTCTCTTCTTCACTGGATCTCACACTATCGGTTATCAGATTACTCTCTCAGATTCGTGGCCTCTCTTCTTTCTCTCTTAGCCTTACAACAAACTATGTCACACTCAGATTCCTTTTTGATTAATCACACCTCACCAGTTAGCTTAATTGTTAGACCTGCAATAGTTTACCGGTACTCTGTCTTTGTCGGTTAAACCCTCTCACTAGTTTGCTTGCTAACACACTCTGCAACTTTCTTAGAAAAAAAATTCTAAGGAAGATGATCTTTCCCTTTTCTCAAGATCTCTTCTATCTCCTTCTTCACATCAAGCATCATTGATTTCTTTCTCGAGCTCACATATTTATCATCTAAGGTTCTCACCCAAAACCACATTAAAACAATGTCATGTTAGGTTTTTCCTCACATTCCAATGTGTGTTTTCTAAATTTGGAGGTCTGCACCATGCTTTTATGCTTTTCTCTATCATACGCCATTAATGGCTTGACTGTTTCCTTTAGCAAATGGGTATGAAGATCAAATCTTCTTGCATGTTAAGTTCAATCTCTTGGCTACTTGTCTTCCTCGAGCCACAATCCTCTGGCATCCTCCATGACTTGTGGGTTCTTCATAAAAGTTGACCTTCTTGCTGACTTGTTACATCGATGCACACTTCACCGACCTGTGCAATATCACCACCTGGCTTCCAACTATCATGTTTGTCAACATCCACCTTTGCTTGATTTCTCATGTCGGTTTGAGATTCTTCATTGATGAAGATTGACTACTAGTTTAATTCACCTTACCAGTACAACCAACAAACATCCTCTTTATCAACAACACATCCTCCTGACAATTCATCTTGCCTTCTGGTATGTCTTCATTCCATTGTTTCTATTCTTCTCACCAAGTGTTGTTTCGATTCAAATAAAATTTTGCCTCTTCATCACAAACAAACAACCAACCTTCATATCAGTTTATGCCTTAATGATAGACTAGCTTTACCAACATATGACATAATTCATGTGTACTGGTAACCTTCCTTCTGTCTAATTACTCACATGTGGATTGACATCATATGCCTTAGTTTTCTTATACCGGTCACCACTTCTTACTCACTGGTGACCTTTCCAAACTAGTTGACATCAATGACAACATAATGCCAATAATGCCAACAATCTCCCCCTTTGGCATTGATATCAACTTACTTCAAGACTTCATGTGTACCAGTAAATTTCTTCCCCTTTGACATAATCACAAAGGGTACTGTATACTCCCCCTTTGATTTATACCTATCTCCCCCTTAGATTGATACCAATGATTACAACTGGTACTCAGACACACATCCTTGAAATTTCCCTATGTGGTTCAAGAGTTATGGAGGCTACTATGAACTCCCCCTGAACCATATAATTCCCTACTAACTTAAGCAAATAAGTCAAGTGACACTGTTAGGATAACCAGTGAACAACTGAGAGGGGGGGGGTGAATCAGTTGTTAATAGATTATATCAATTAATCCACTTAAGAACCTTTAACCAGATTAAGTATCAATAAAGCAAAAATAGATACTGGTAAACAATACAAGTTAATAATTAAACAAATAATCAATGCAAAGTAACCATACCACATAAAACCATGATTTATACATGGAAAACCCGAAAATGGAAAAACCATGGTGGGAATTCTACCCACAGTCAGATGATACTTCTATAGAAAGTATGGGATACAATGAGGGGCCTGCACATGTAGGAAGGCACACTACCTAGAGCGCACTTCTCATTACAAAAGAGTCTTACTGAATACAAAGAGGCAATAACCATCTCAAGATAAATGGACAACAATCTAGAATAATGAACTATTAGAGATAGCATCTACCATGCCTAATTATAGTCCCAATTAAGATCAATATCGGCGGCCTTTGACCTCTTCCTTAATCCCAATTCAATCCTCAATGATCAACCTAATCCTTTTCCTGAATGATATTACAATATTCACACATTGCATTCCATACCATTAATGTACAATGAGATCTTACATCAGTTTATACCAACCCTAAGGCCTAAACTAATTAGGTCAGCCACCTATAAGATATTACATTAAGATCATTACATAAATCCATATTACAATGATATTCCATGTTAGCTTAAGACCAAAACAACAATCATAAATCCATAAATCATCCCAAAACATCCTGATAATGTGTAGAGTACATGTTAACATGATACCAGCCCACAACCTAGATAGGCACCAAACCTATTCTGGGTCCACCATACCAAAGAAATGTCTTCAAGCAATTGAAGCATGATCAAAGAACATCTTCAACATCTTGAAATTCATGTAGAAGCCACACCAACACCACTTATGCATCCTGTCAATATTCCTCAGTGAAAGCTCTATCGGGTAACCTTAAACCAATGCTGGTAAGGGTTTACAAGAGTGTATGATAGCATCTAATTATAAAGTCAATACCAACTGACCAAAACATTCTCCAGAAGCATGTAACACATAAAACATACTCTTATTGATCCAAACATTTCTAAAGTGTCCAATAGATAGTCTCTTTTGATGATAACACTAGATCTTTTGTCGATAACCAAAACCTGTCTGCCGATAACCAACTATAATAGCTAGTGTTGACATCAATGACAAAACATCAATACAACACATAATCAATTCATTCATAATGCCAAAAATCTCCCCCTTTGGCATTGATGCAACACTAGATGTGAAAAATATCTAAGTACCAAGAAATGCCAAACAAGTCTTCCCTTATGGAAGAGAACCAAGAATCTCCTGAACATCAATAACTCTCCCTTAGAATAATATCTATGTAAATCTCTGAATTATATATCTCTCCCCGTAATGTATACAGCTCTTTTTTATTTTTCACATCAATATCTCTCCCCCTTTGACATCAATGCTAGAAATCTAGAAAAAAAATCAAAGCAATAATGTAAACCTCTGAATCTCAAACCTAACTACTCCCCCCGAGTAGTAGCACCACTCATCAGTGTCAAAATGAATAATATTTTTGATAATGTATGTTGGACTGATGAGAAACTATATCAATCAAGTCTCTGCCGGAGGGGCAGAAACCCCTAACCTATCTCTTAAATACTCAAATGATTCCTTAGATAGTGGTTTAGTGAATATATCTGCAATTTGTTCTTTAGTGTTTACATAAACCAATTCAACTTCCTTTCCTTCTACCTTGTCCTTCAGAAAGTTATACTTTATTGATATATGCTTAGTCTTAGAGTGAAATACTATATTTTTAGACATGTCAAAAGCTACAGAGTTATCAGAGTAGATAACTACCAGTTCACTACAATTTACCCTAATATCTTTCAACATTTGCTTCATCTACAAGACTTGAGTGCAATTAGTTGTTGCTGCAACATACTTAGCTTATGCAGTAGATAAAGAAATGCATGACTGTTTTTTGTTGATCCATGAAACTAGTTTCTTTCTAAGAAAGAAAGCTCCACTAGAAGTTTTCTTCCTGTCATCAGTATCTCCTGCCCAATCTGAGTCAATATATGCACATAAAGTGAAATCATCATTTTTAGAATACCATAAACCCTATTCTGGTGTTCCTTGCAAATACCAAAATATCCTCTTTACTACACATTCATGATTTTCTTTAGGATTACTTTGATATCTTGAAACAATACTTAATGCATTCATAATATCTGGTCTAGTCCAAGTTAGATATAACAGACCACCAATCATAGATTTATACCTTATCGGATTTACCGGTGTAGAAGTATCCTTGATAGATATATTTCTCACTTGTCACCATAGGAGTACTTATCGATTTGGAATTATCCATACCAAACTTCTTCAATAATTCCCTCAGATACTTAGTTTGACAGATAAAAATGCCTTTGTCAATTTGAGTAATCTGCAAACCTAAGAAAAATCTCATCTCACCAATCATGGAAATTTCAAATTCATTCTTCATATTGTTAGCAAATTCCATGCACAATTTATGTTCTCCTCCAAAAATTATATCATAAACAAATACTTTAATAATGAGAATGTCATCATTAGTGATCTTATAATATAAATTACTATCAGCATTGCCTATAGTAAAACCAAGCTTCAAAAGATATTTATCCAACCTAACATACCAAGCTCTAGGAGTTTGTTTCAATCCATATAAAGCTTTCTTTAATTTGCAAACCATATCTTTATCATCTATCAGTGAAAATCCATTAGCTTTCTCAATGTATACTTCTTCCTCAAGTTCACCATTCAAAAATGCACATTTAACATCTATTTGATAAACCTTATAGTTCTTATAAGGTGCATAGGCAAGAAATAGTCTAACAACTTCAATTCTAGCTACAGGTGCAAATGTCTCACCATAATCAATTCCTTCCATTTGAGAATATCCCTTATAAACCAATCTAGCCCTATTTCTTACAACTTGACCATCCTCATTTAGTTTATTCCTACAAACCCATTTAGTTCTAATAACATTCTTATTTTTAGGTCATGGAACTAAAGTCCAAGTCTCATTCTTCTCTATCTGATCTAATTCATCTTCCATAGCCTTTAACCAATATTTATCTTTACAAGATTCAATAACAGATGTCAGTTCAGTTTGAGAAATAAGACATACCTCTTCATTTGCCAGTCTTCTTCTTGCCATAACTCCCTTGTTCCTATCTCCAATGATTTGATCTTTAGAATGATTTAATATTACATACCTTGGTGTCTTCTAAAAGTTAGGTTCACTACTTTAATCATCAGCCACAATTGAATTTTTTGATTGTGTCGGTGTAACTATCTCAGTTTCTTGTACCGGTTGAGGCATTATCGGTTCAGTTATGATCATTTCCATTGTCGATTCCCTGTCATATAATATAGATTAATTTATGTATTGCTCATCCACTTTCACAATTTTATCCAGTCTTTTGTTATAACATCTATATGCTTTGCCTTGAATTGAATAACCAAGAAATATCCCTTCATCACATCTAGGATCAAACTTTCCAATTGAATGATCTCTTTTGATATAGCATTTACTTCCAAAATTTTTGAAATATTTAATAGTAGGTGTATGTCCATGTTGGGACCCAGAGGCAACTGAGAGGGGAGGGGGGTGAATCAATTGTCTATTAACTTCAACCCAAATATAACTTAATCAAACTTGGTACTTAATACCAGTAAACCAAACTTAATGCTGGTAGATAGATTAGTAGTTAATATTAATACCAGTGAAACTTAATGCATAGAACAGAAAGAGAAACAATATCCACAACACATAACATAGAGATTTGTACATGAAAACCTTGTAAGGGGAAAAACCATGGTGGGAAACCTTACCCACAATCAGATGATACTACTGCTGATAGTATGTGTATACAAATGGGGTCTGCACATGTAGAAAGGCCAACCACCTAGAGCTCAGTGCTCAATCATAAAATAAGAGTCACACTGACTACAATTGGATAGTTAAATCCAATGATAATGTATTGCTCAAAGTAGCATCTTCAATGCTAGATTCAGTACCGGTTAAGCTCTACTAATCACCTTCAAACCTTCCTTAAACCTTCACTATGGTCTTCTCATATGATCTTCAATATTCACACATACCATGTTATAATACCATAACCATATATCGTCTCTCTATCTCTTACATTATCTCACAAATGAGATCTTACATATATACTAGAGCCTAAGACCAAATGTGTAGGGCGGATCACCAAGAATATTACAATCAATTACAAATAAGTCAATATGCGATGCATCATGTCGGCTCAGTATGTTTACAACAATATCCAATTAATTAAATCATCTCCATAACGTGCCATGCTGATCTGGAATAGATACTGCATGCTTATCATAACCTCGACCAATTTGTCAGTAACAACAAATATGTCAACCCGATTAGACCAATAACCAAAATACAAAAACCAAGTGTCCAAACCATGTCTTTGACATAACCAAGTAATCTCCAGATGATAACAAGTCATCTTCAGTTTCGATGAACAATATAACCTACTGGTGAGTGATATATTGGTGACTGTGCATAAGTCACTGAACTTGTCAATGAACATAATATGCCAGTTCTGTTGGTTCCCAAAACCACAGATTGGAAAACTTAAGGGTTTGCCAGATCCTCAACTAATCCAATTAGTTTTGGCCAATGAACAGGGATGGTCGAAGACCAAATCCCTTTGTACTTAAGGCTCCACTGAACCTAGGTGGGTATACCTTTCTCTCTCAAGCACTAAGAGGCTATTTAGAGTGGGTTTAAACTTTAAGGTTAGCAAATGCAAAATTGGCAAATTATTATTCTACAATTATTAAGGGCCTTAAAAGATAAATAACAAACTAGTGCCTCTATTAAGGGATATTTACGATGCTTTGTGGACAAGAAATCCTATCAAGTCTAGAGACAATAATAATCATCAACTATGAAGGTTTCAATATATGTTACATAAACAATGAAAACCCAATCTCACATTTGATGTAACAGCATGTGATGGCACATCATAGCAAATTAAATGACAGATTTATCAAGAGGACAGAGATAACTTATCAACACAAAAGTATGCACAATATCTAGAAAAGAAATATTGAACCTTGTATATTAATCCTTACGAAATGATTGCATACATAAGATGTACTTAAAGACACTCCATTATAGCTTGTTTGCACAAAAAATGTGTCTTCCTCCTATAGACTTCCTTGATAGATATAACTTATAGCCCTTACAGGCAATAGTGATTGTTATTTTTGTAAATTTTCTAAAATCTTCTATCCTAGATCCTAGATATTTTTTACATACAAAATGACTCACTATAAGTATGTGAATCTATATTCATAGATGAAAGGATGCACCCTTTCATGTTGCTAAACTAAAACCTAACATCTAACTACTTAATTGTTAAGGTAACATAGGACAATTATAAAAAACATGAGAAATAAAAACTTTCATTCTTTGGATCCAGCCTCTTCCCACATTTTGTGATGTGCTTAAGGTAGCCTTTGTCTTTGCATGTAACTACATTAAATATGGTATCCCTGAGTGCCATCTTCATCTTAATTAGGTTCTCTAACTGGTCAATTGTTTCATTCATATCCAAGGTATCTACTTGGACGACACTGAGTGCTTTACTAAGTAAAGCCTTAAATTCTAAGATCCATGCACTTTAATCCTTGATAATCCCTACGTCATCAACCAAACTAGGAATCTCATTCTGCAAAACCTCCTCGCAATCTTGGAACTCTTCCTTCAACTCTTTAGTATAATTCTCATGAATTTCAATTAATTATGTTATCCTTCTGACACTCTTTTCTTTCAATGCCTTATCCTGTAATAACAAATTGAGTCTATCATGAATCCTTTGGTTAGAAACCAAATTATCCATGTTCTTTTGATACACACCCCAAAACTCATCCAAAACCTTTTCTAAATTTTCATATCTCCTTGCCATGAACACATAGGCGACATCCGTCCTGATAGTTTTCATTTAATTCTTCATCTTATTTTGTTCCAAGGCTAGCTTCTCAAACTTCCTTTTCCATTGGGCACTAGAATCAGTGATTTGTGGTACTAGATGTCCCCCTCTTTTTAAAACTTCTTCATACAATGCTTTTTATTTATGCTTTTCAGCAAGTTCCCATTTCAACTAAGCCTTATTAAACCTGGAAATGTCAATCCCTATATCTGTAGTGATCATAGGATCCACCTCTCCAACTTTCAACCTTATCATATGGCTGAAAGTCTTATCTACATCTATTATCTTAGGTCTCTTATTGGGAGGGTATAAGGGCCATACTAACATTTCTTCCTCATTTGGATCATACCTTGATCCAATAAAAATATCTTTTACTCCTTAGATATCTAATTTCATATCCCTATTATCCAAGTGCAGTAAAGAATAAAAAATAAACAAGGCACTCAAGTCCCATCCTGGAAACATAATTATACCAGCCTCCACTAGTAATTGCCTCCCCTTCTATGGGGTCATATTCTCAACTTCTGCATTGATGTCTTCCTTCAACCTCCTCTTTATATATGCTTCATTATCAGGGGTAATATTTGGCACTACTTCCCTTAATTTCTTACCTTTGAAGTGATACAAGAATGATTTGAACTCTTTAGATTTTATGAATTGATTGTCTGATACAAAAGTGGTGTGGTCAATCATTCTATCATCTATCTCTACATTCAAGATTGTGATTAACTTGTCTTGTGCATCAAGCTCTTCTTCTCTATTAGGTACTTGTAATTTTGCCACAACTTCATCCTTCCCTGAGTCACTTTCTTCACATTCCTCTTCTTCACCTTGGAGGTCCTCCAGCCTTTGTTTTTTCTCCTATAACCTTCTCTCCAAATCTTCCATCACATCAGTCAATTCTTCCACTTTCTTATTTCTGCACAGATCTTCCATATCATCAGTAAAATGGATATAACCTTTCAAGGCCTTCCCTTTCCTGCATATGTTTATATATCCCTTAAGATCATAATTCTTCCTGGGTATGTATAACAAAATATTTTATTCATCTGCTAACTTTCTGTCGATGGCTTCATAAGCCCTGGTTGATACAATCCTAAAATATCCAAACTCCAAAGTCCTTGGAAAAAAGGATCACTTATGTGCATCCCCAAAGTGACAAGCATTTGAAACACTAAGTTGTCTAACAATTTCTAAAAATGCAACATGATCAGGTGTTGGTTTAGGCAATACATTTGGTGAACCCTCAAAACCGAACACTCTAACAAAAGTGAAATTGGCACAAGAAAACCAATCACCCCAATTATGATTCACTTTGGTTTTATGGTGCTCCAATGACTGAAGAAACTTCTTAATGGTTTTTGAAAAGGATCTTTTAATAGTTTCATTGTACATTTTGAACAAGGGTTTGACGAAAACTTCCTCAAACTTCACATAATGGGAACTCACATACCTAGAATCCCATAAAGAAACCCATAGCTGCATAGGTTGCTCCTCTTTGTCCTTTCCAAATTGATTTACTCTCAAACCCTCTAGCCACAATCCTTTGAATTGACTATAAAACAATATTATACACATTAACAAAGAATAATGCTTGTAATGCTTGTAATGCTCACCAAAATACCCTAAAGAAACTAAACAATAATATACAAATGGAGATAAATTTTTTTTATCTTAACATCTAATAAAAGCTAATGTAACATATAACATCTCCATCTATTTATATTCATTAACTAATTAACCAATATGATCATACATCATTGCTCATTTCATCAAATAACGCAAGCGGAAATAACAGAACATCAATAACCTTTCTCTAAGGTACTTAAACATAATTACTTAATTTATTTCCACAATAACATACTACACACATGATAGGTATATTTAACCTTCATTAATGCATCTACATGAAATCATTCCCATTTATTAAATTCAATTATCATATTCTAACATACTCACCTATTAATCTACAAATATTCCTCTTTCAAGATTATTTAACATTCTAACTAGCCTCTAATTTTCCATGAAATAATACAACTAAGCCATAATGCAATTTCATTCTATTCCAACTATAATCCACTTTATTTCCATGATTCATAAAATCACATCTCTACAATAGTGCAAATATAATATCTCTAAATTCTAATTTCTAACTACAATTCATCTTACAAATATAAGTACATTAATTACATCATGAGCATATCTCTTCTACTAAATATTTCATCTACCATATACAAAGATATTACATTACATAAATCTGCTACAAGGTACATCCTTAGTATATCATGAAGTAGAATCCACATCCACGCAAGAAGAATCCAAAATAATATCCCAATGGCTAAAAAGAACCAACCTCCCAACCATGTGGAACCAAAGGAACCACACCCCATGCTAGGAGATGACACAAGGTCCCAACACACACTCTGAACCTAAGTTGGCACCTATAACCAAGGAGATTAACCACACAAGAACTCTCAAGAAAGAACTTACACAATACAACAAGAATGACTCCCAAAGGCATAAAACTCATCAAGACATAAATGCATCCAATAAGCATAATCACAAATCATAAAGGGGAAACACATGTAGGAGTGGAGTGTCATCACATGCCATCCTTATAACATAATAACATAATAACACAAGGCACTAGCCTGATGGACATGTGGACCCATCTCAACCTAGGAGAGACTAAGGGAGATTAGCTTACCATCTTCATGGCCTTCTCATGCTTATCCTAAAAAATCCTCCCTAGGACTAAGTCATGAGGCACCAATCAATTTGTCATCTTATTAATTAATCTAACTACCCAACCCATCAATTGTTAGGTTATGACTTATTTACAAATCACAGAAAAACTCCAATGTGCCCTAGTGGTCTAGACTTCATGCATCCTTACAAGGAACCTCAAGCAAGCCTATCTCTCATGACCCCGATTATCACAAGGAAGCCCACATCTCCTAACATGGCCCAAAAAAAAATCACAAGAGGCTCTCCCACAAAAGCACATGAAAACAATACTCAATACAATGAACAACTTCCACACATACTCTTACCACATAAACAAGGCTATAACAACATCAATATAGCAAAATGAGCCTCTTGACTAGCAATAAACAAAGGCATATCAAGCCACAAAAGGCTGCCATCAAATAAAGAATAACATCATAGCAAGGCCTACTCACTTGCTGGGCCAAAACAACATAAATATCATCTCAATCATCCATGGCCTATCCACATGGAAGAGAGTCTAAAATACCCACAATGGTATAGAGAAGTAAATGTACATAACACCATCAAAATAACATTAGACTAGTAAAAGCCAAGTCTGGAAAGTACTAACAGACCTCGAATAAAGCCTCTAATACAAAAATCAATTCCAGAAAATGCTTCAAAAATGACCAAAACTGGGAAAATACAAAACACAGTCAGGTTAGCACTTTTGCCCTGCAGGATAGCGGTTATGCCACATAGAACAATGCAAAAGCAACATAGGTTAGTGCTTATACATTCTAGAATCATGCATATGCATTCTGAAATAGTCCTTATGTTTCCAGATTCATGCTTATGCATCTTAAGATAGCACTTATGTTGTGCAGAGTAGCGCAAATGCATCACAGAACAACACAAATGCAATACAAAACAACACTTTTGCAGAAACAAAGCCTTTGCACAAAACTTACGGAAAACTCAGATAACTTTTGGGTAAACTAATAAATCATAGAATTAAAAAAAATGCTCGAACAACATATGGAAAGAGACACCCAAAAACAAAGAATATCTGGGTATAAACACAATAAAATATCTCCAACTATAGATCAAGATTAAAACAAATAACTTCACGACATAAAATGAGTCGGACCACTGCAAAACCCACAGAGCATCAAATAGATAGTCCTAAGAAATCACAAACTAAAGTACTAACAAAGGAAGACCAATCTCAACTCATACAGGAGAGGATTAATCAACCAAAGATTTCCACAGCAAATTCACAGTGCCGTGAAATGCCATACACAAGAAAAACCAATAAATTTCCCAGCAACTATATAAAACCCAAGTAATATAAAGCTTTCCTTCCCAAATATTAAAATTCAACATCATTATAACTATAGAATGAAATATTGTTTCAACCCAAACCCAAAAACAATGTAGACACAAGCATACACGGAGAATCCATTGAAAACAAATACAAAGGAAAAGAACTCCAACCTGCAACTTGAAGTAATGGAAACTGAAGCTGAAGAATAGCTCCCACAAGCCAACCAAATCCAATCCAAGCTCCAGCCAAATCCAAGAGAGAAGAAGACCAAAATCAAGAAAGAAGCTTGCTAGAAAAATTTCCAAAGAAGAGCGAAAACCAACTCAAAAAAACTTCATAGGAAAGAAAATAAAAAGCAATAATAATCCAAAAACCCTAGCCTCAATCTCAACCAGTCAAAATATTCAATTTTGGAGTATATTTTACTAACCCACCATATAATATAATCTATTCACCCATTTTGAATTTAACCAATGAGAGTGAAGGGTAGGTAAAGTAAATAAATTGTACTTATTTAGCTAAGTGGGATTGTTTTATTTATTTCTTTATTTAATTTAATGTGTTCATACACCCCACTTAGGAATAAAAGTCAAACTATTAAATAAATATAAGCTGTAAATAAATAATCCAAAAGGGGATTAAAATCAAATAAACCAAAAGCTAATAAAATAAATTAAAGAACCAAATAAACGTAAGTGTAGACACCTAAAAATGGTCAACCCTTGCAGAGTCATACTTTAACATTTGCACATTGCCTCATTTTAGTTTTTTTTGCGTCGCATTAACATTTCTCCTATGATTCGTACTTGATCTTTATCATTTGCGAGCATCGAGTCATTCTTCTACATTCTTCATTCATCTTGCTTTTGAATTTGGTCTTGTCGACAACAATCTCCAGTCATGATTTTGGTCAATCTTATCTTGTCGCATCAATCTGTGTGTTCATTTGGCATCATTTTGGACATCGTCAATCCTAATTAGGGTTTTGTCCTCTTATCAATCTTGTCATCTGGCGATCGATTTTGTCATCGATCATTGTCATTTTTCAATCTTGTCATTTTGTGATCGATTTGTCATCGATCATGGTTATTTTCAATCTTGTCATCTTGCAATCCATTTTGTCATCGATCCTTGTCCTCTTGTCAATTTTGTCATTGATTTGTCATCAATCGTCATCGTCTTTCTCAATCATGTCAATTTGAATCAATTAGTCATTGTTCCTCGGCAATTGGCGCATTTATCAATCAAATCATTTATTGCAATGGTCATTTATCAATTCAAAATCATGGTCGACATCAATTATCTTTCATCAAGACCTAATTGTCATCTTTGCATTGCTAATTCATCTTCTAGGGTTTCGTGACTTAATCATTTAACCCTGTTTGTCATTTCCCTCTCTAGGATTAATAAATTATTTATTTATCCTAAGTCTTCTCATCGCAATTAAATGTTCATTTAATTGGATAATTATTCCTCTTTTGTGAATTAATTAATAAATGACAAATTATTAATTAATTTACCTAATTTCTTAATTCCTAATTTTCATCAATTTCAATTTTCTAATTTTCTAATTTCTAATTTCAATTCCCTCCTATTTCATCTCCTAATTCCATGGGAATGACATTTCAATTTGTCATAAATTGTCATAATTGACAATCAATCAATTTTGCATAGAAGGTGCATAATTTGTCATAATTTGTCATAATTGACATTTTTGATTTGCATTTTCCATTCGAATTGAATCATGCTAATTTGGTCTTTTTCTCCAATTTCTCTATAAATTGGATGAATTTCTTCAATCCCAACTAATCACAGAATCAGATAATCAGATAATCACTTTTTCAAGTCAATCATGCTTCTAGTACTCTTGTGCCAATGTCAAATCTTGCTTTCACATTAGGTGTATGCACTTGAAGGTGAGATCCACAAACAAAGGCTATTTGGAGAAGAAAGAAGGACAATGGAGCCACATGAAGGAGCATTCAAATCTACATTTGGTTTGCATAATCTTTAATGTTGAATGTTTTGATTTCATGTCTCTATTGAGTGTGTTTAGGATAGATCATTGCATTTTAGTTTTTGTGATTGAGCTAGATTAGTTTTAATATATGATTTGATGATTTCTGAATTCCTAACCTACATTAATTAGTGAACCCAACATGAACTAACCATCTAACCATGTCTTGAGTGCCTTTTGAGTTGATTTGCAGGTCAAAAACCCAAGAAACAGGGTAATGCAGGGCATTCTGGGGACTTCAGTGCCTATGTCAGACATTATGCGCCTGTGTTAGGCATTCTGCGCTTGTGTTAAAGACATTCTACACCTATGTTATGAGTTCTGCGCCTATGTCATGAGTTTTGCGCCTATGTAAAGTCCAGAACAGAGGTAAAAAGGCAGTGTTTTGCTTAAAAATTTGTACTAATTATCTGTGTAGCATCTTGGCATATGCATGGCAAAGACAACAAATGAAACTACTAACATGTTTTATGCAGAATCGATAGTCAAAGAATAAACACCTCAAACTTTTAACTTCAGTTTTACAGGTTGCCTTGGAGAAACAACTAAACTTTGTGTTTGCAATTAATGTTTAGGCACCTAGTATGATTTCTAAATAGGTTGGAATGAACATGTTTTTGCTTTGATTGTTCAGTGTGACATTAGAGTAGGAGAGTATGCTCTCATCCTTCTTAGGGTGATCAGAAATCCAGATCTTTGATACCATGCTCATTGTTTTGATTGTGTGTCACCTTTAGAGTGCGTGCCTTCCCGACCATTTGCTTTTGCAAGCAAGTGACAATCGTGAGAAGGGAACGACCCAAAGTGAGTATGGCTAGAATACCTTGGCATTCTAACTCACTATAAACAAATACCTGATGAGAGAAAGCTTTGAAGGAAGCGTTACGTGGGAATTGTAGTTACTTGGGAAATGATGACCCTTGAACTCTTTCTCATATCAACATCTAAGTAGGGCCTCACGGTCTAAATTTTGCTTGCGCGACTACATTTGTTTGGTATCTTGGTGGGCTTAATGTCTCAAACATGCTTGTGTGACATCAAGGAGTAACACTTAACATAAATCCTTACTAAACACCTTGTTTTTAGAGGCCAAAACCCTTCTAGTTGCTTGAGAAGGACAAGTTCGGATACCTGGAAGAGATACTAAGTTTTCCATGGGGAGATTTCCATGGGGACTGATGCTTGGCTGCCCTGAGAAGTGAGTGCCATGGAGGGGAGCCTGTGGGGTCAAGCATCTATGTATTCTCCTTGAATCCCATAATGAGTCTACCTCTCAAGTACCTAATGTCCTTGCCCACCCTAAGAAATGTGTGAATGAGCATGATTGTCTTGAGTCTAAGTGGAAATCTCTTGTCTTCTTTGATTTTCAAAAGTTGAATTGCATCTCATTTGAAAAGCAAAGCAAATTGATTCAAAACAAAGATTTAACACTAGCACATTTCATCCAACAAAGTTCAAAACACCTTCAAACATGGTTGTCAAACATTTGTCAAAATCTTGTCTCAACATTCATGTCACTTAGATTTAGGTTCATCCTAGGTTTGCATTTTGCAAGTTCATTGTCAAGGTTAAGTTTCATTTAAGTCATACTTCTTTGCATACCAATAAGGGTCATCCATTTCCATATGTCCTCTTGTATTAGAGTAATACCATTGTCATACATTGGCATTTGCATACCCTAGGTCTCTTCAGTAAGCTTAGGTCATTTATCATATCATATTAGGGTCATTTGCATAGTAATTTTCCCTTTGCATATAGTGTCAAAGATAGGTTTTGTCATACTTGAGTAATCCAAATCTTTGATAAACCCTAAGTTATTGTTAGGAAGTCTAGACCTTATCAAACCTTTTTTCCTTTTGTCATCAATATCATTTCATCAAACCTAGCTTAGTATCCAAGCATATAGGGGAGACATTGTCATCTTGTCCTTTTGTCACTTGGTCCTTTTATCCTTTGAGCTCTAGACATCATTTCAATTTCCTAAAGGTCTCTTTTAGATTTGCATTCAAAAGTTTGTCAAAATTTTCAAAAACAACCAAAAACATAGATTGCATTTTTCCCATAGATTGCATTTCAATCTATTTAGTTTGCATTTAGTGGCATATCATATATTATCTTTGAAAAATTCCAAAAATATTGCATTTGCATAAGTGACATGCTTGTTAAGACAAGGTCAAAATCTAAAAAGATGGGCGAACCAACGTATCAACCCATGGACAACATAGCAAATTCGCAGTTTCAAACTAGTCAAACAGTGCAAGTTGAAGGTTCATCAAACACGTCATTACCACCATATGGAATGGTTCAACTTGGACCACCTCCATTATATGAACCAGTATTTGTACCAATGAAACCAGGACATGGGAGTGTTCCACCAACACCAAAAGGAAATGCACCTTTCAATTGGAATCAACCAAACCTGCAACATGACATTCAAACTCAAACATTACATGAGGAACAAACTCTTTCACAAGGATTTGGTTTAGACCAAGGTATTCAACAAGAAACAAATCCAAATGTCCAACCAGATTCTTCATCAGATTCTGATGCTTCTGATGATGTTGACATGTTCCTTCAAGATCCGAAGTTGACAAAAAAGATGGATAAATTCTTGAACAAGGTCTTTAAGATGTTCCCACAAAAGTATCTTAACATGATGAGTAATGTGGCTTCCTCAAATGAGCAAATTAATGTGCAAACGCAACAAGGTAGTGAGCTGTTAAGTTTCTCTTCACATCCAAATGAAGAAAATGTGCAACAGGAGCTTCAACCTACCTTGATGAGTAAACGTGCTTCAAAGGCGTTGACAGTGACTATTCCTCAAAAGTCACCATTTGAGACAATAAATAATCCATTATTCAATACAACGCCTGTAATACAAGATCAAATAAAGACCACGCAAATATTGACAATGGTTCCTCAACAAGAAGTGGTTCCTCACATGCATAAAGTTGGATCAAAATCCAAGATGCAAGAAAGTTTCACGACTAGAATGCCAGATCTCACCAATGTCCAAAATAATTCCACAATGCAACTAAGTTCTTATGTCCCATTAAGCTCAATATATTTGCCAAACACTATTGTGACAGATCCTTCGATAATGGTGACACAAAGAGCTATGGATAGTGGTTTGCACCAACAACAAATGTTGCAACAATTGAGTAATACACAAACGGTACAATCGAATGTGCAAACAAACAATGCACAACAACAACCATATCGCATTCGACAACAAATTGCAGCACCTTCTGCTTCATTACAAGTTAATGCAAACTTGTAACCACCACAATGGATTGGACAAATAACACAGCAAGTTAATGCAAGTGTCATACCCCATCTTAAGGAGAAACAACAAAAACCCCCTAAACAAAGTTTTTTGCAAATGATGGGATTTACACCGCGATGACAACAATTGGCACAAGGTCAGCAAATTTTGATTCGGCGGCATCAACAGCATGTGCCTCAATGTGTGCCAAGACAAACAAGTTATCATGCTCCACAACTGCAATTGGCACCTGTGCAATAACAACAACATCCTCAATTGCAATATCAAGGCATGGCACAACCACAACAATAAGAGGTGTACCAAGAACATTATATGCCAGAGACACCAAAGATGGCAATTTCAGAGTATCAACAACCGATCGGAAACACGATGTATCGGCAAAGAGTACCTACCAAGATTATTAATGATGAACCTCCAAAATCTGATACAATTACACAACAACTTGAGAAATTGCAATGACAAGTTGACGCATTGGAAACTAAAGGAATAGAGAAGCTATATACAGATCAAGATTTATGTCCTAATCCATTTGATAAGAGTTTATACATGCCTCCATTCCCTAAGCATTTTGAGGCACCAAATTTTGAGAAATATAAAGGGAATGGCAATCCAAAAGATCACATTCGAGAATTTTTCATGGCATGTACTTAAGTGAGCTATGAAGAAACATATTTAATGCGCTTATTTGCACGAAGTCTCATGGGACAAGCCACAGATTGGTATTCATATTTGCCAGGAAATATAAAGACTTGGTCGAAACTGGCTCAAAAGTTTATATCTCATTTTGCATTCAACATTGATAGTGATGTGACTATGTCAGATTTATGTAACACCAAGCAAAAGCAAGGCAAACCATTAGTGACTTTCTTGCAACGATGGTGAAGCTTGTATAGTCGTTCTTCCCTAGATATACCTGAAGAACAACAAGTGAATCTGTTTATCCAAAATTTGGTCCCAGAAATGATGTATGAGCTCAAATTGAAAAGTCCTAGTACTATTGAGAAGCTCATTAAGAGAGGGATGAACATTGAAACTACTCTTGTAGCTAAGGGAATTATTAAGCTCAATAGAGACAGTGACAACACAAATAATTCAGGGGATCGAAATAGATTTTGGTATAAAAACAAGAATGTCACTAATGATGGTGTTGTTGATGCAAGAGTGGTGAATGCAAATCAACCCCCATTCACAATCAAGAAATTGAGTGTTCCTAATATGTCAACTATGGAACAAAATCAAATGCCAATGAGCAATGTTACTCAACAGCCACAACACCAACAACATGCTCAACAATATAATCAACAACAAGGTCAGCAACAAAGCCAACAACGCAAACCTTTCCAATCAAGAGATGGACCTCCTCGATAGTTTACGCCATTGGGAGAACCTATTGAATTAGTAATGAAACAATTGATACAAGCAAAATTTATCAAGCTACCAAATATCAAGGCAGAACCAGCGGTAAAGCCGCATTGGTGGAATGATAATGCATATTGTGAGTACCATCGATCAAAAGGGCATAAAACTGCATCATGTTTTCAATTGAAACATATGATTCAAGACTTGTTAGAACAAGGAGTAATTGAGATAGATCCACCCAACATGACCTCTAACACTGATCATACAATTTTCAAAACTCCTTTGCTTGATCATGACAAGGGTAAAGCATCCTCTTCAAACTCTACCCAAACAGCAAATTATACAAACACTGGTTATAACAATGTCATTAATTGTTTTCGAGTGTCAGATGAGTATGTTGCTACTCTAAGAATAAAGGAAAAAGTTCCTTCTTGCGTGGTCACCACTCGTCGATCCAAAATAGTCCTGAAAGGAGCTCCCGCGGCTCCTCCCAAGCCAACTCCTGCAAGTCAGTATAACCTCTTGGATCATCTAGGAAAGACACCTGCACAAATATCCATCCTTGAGTTGTTGAAAATGTCCCCCATGCATCGTGCAGTCCTAGATAAAGCTTGAATTGAGTCCACTGTCCCGACAGACATTGATGTTGACCAGTTTCAAGCCCGAATCGGACATTTAGCTGTTTCCCAATATGTTGCATTTTTCGATAATGATATCTCACCCGATAAGCTTCCTCATAATGATCCTTTACACCTTGAAGTCTTTGTCCATAATTGTAAAATCTGATGAGTCTTGATAGATGGCGGAGCGGGTCTTAATATTTGTACCTTGAGAGTGGTTATTGGCCTTGGTTATACAGAAAATGACATTGATGCTTCTAGAAGAATAACCATCAAAGCATATGATGATGTTGAGCGTCCATCTAAAGGGATAATTACATTGCCTATCAGAGTTGGTCCAGTGATAGAAAACACTTTCTTGCAAGTCTTAGACCTTGATCTCCCTTACAATATGATTCTTGGTCATCCATGGATCCATGCGATGAAAGCAGTTCCATCCACCTATCATCAATGTTTAAAATATCCCTACAATGGAACTGAGATAACAATTCCAAGAGATCCTAATCCATTTCAATTTTGTGCTGCCCTAAAGGATTCTCCGCAACAGCAAGTCCCAGTCAATAGAGAAGCCAAATCAAATAGCTATGTAGATCCTAATGAATTATTAGATGCTGTCAAAGGAAAATTGAAGATACAGGACCAAGGATGTGGACAGTATTCAATGGATCAAACGTTCCTCATTGGGAATCTACCAATATCTCCAAAATCATATGGCAAACCAAGTTTGTTGCAAAAGGAACCTAAAGTGGTTATTCAATATTAGCCTCCCACTACATTTACAACATGGGGTGAACTTGACAAAGAAACTTTAGATGATGATGTCATAGACTGGCTTTATAAGGATCCAACCGAGACCCCACCTATCAAGTTGCTAGTGGAATGGTATGACAAAGGATTTACTATGCTGTAGAAGAAAGGATATGATGGTTGCAGTGGCTTAGGCCCAGACAAGAAGGGAAGGCTAAAACCTATTATACCCAGGATACGACCTCCAACTTTAGGGTTAGGTTTTGTACCATTGCGAATTGGACCCTCATCTACCAAAATGACCACGTGTGGAAAAGGGCGTAACTCTGATGATGAAATAACACCTGAGGATACCCGACCCAAAACTGATTCCAATGAATGGGAGTGGCATTCTTTTTCTTCTAGCTCCTATGCCCTTGACAATATTTTCCTCGATCTTGATAATTTGCCTATGGAAGACAAACATGAAATAACTTCTCTTCCTAAAACATGTCCTCATGCTTGGATAGAGTCATTTTGGGACCCAAGCTCCAAATCGACTTCCAGTAGCTCAGACAGTGATACTACGGATGTTTACATCTTTACCCTCTCAATCCTCTCCATCCTTAAAATCGATGATGACATGCCCCTCATCTATCCCCAGCTTATCCAACATGACCAACAAGAACCACTCACATTGGATTGTTTTCAAAATGACGAAGCGATTGCAGAATTCCTTGGACTACAGGAAGGCATACCACAAGGTGATCATAAGGTAGGATTTACTATTGACTTGGATTCCATGGCATATTTTGGGGAGTCAACTCCCTCTTCTAGTCATCAAAATGAAAAAAGAAAAGAAAAAGGAAAAAATCAAAAGAATAGGTCTTTGAGTGAAAACCGTAAGGCACTCTCTGATCATACAAAAGTAAAAATAAAAGACGTACCTATGGGTGAAAACCTCTCTGAGGCACCCAAAGGTGGAAGAGTGGACATACCCCTATCAAGTCAGGACAAATCAACATTGCTTGTGGAAATGACCGAGGAAATCAATTTGGGTACACCTGACAACCCTAAGGTCATTCATTTTGCTGCTTCTCTATCAAAACAGGAAAAGATAGATTTTGTCAATTTCTTTCTTGAGAAGAAGATCAACTTTGTGTGGTCCTATGTAGATATGCCTGGCCTCGATCCAGAATTAGTCCTTCATCACTTGCCATTGAAAGCAGATGCCAAAACTTAGAAAGATGCATCCCCAAGTAGCTCTTTTGGTCAAAGTGGAACTGAAAAAATTACTGGATGTGGGCTTTATCAGATCCATTGATTATGAAAACTGGATTTCAAATTTAGTACCAGTTAGCAAGGTAACTGGGGGCATCAGAATCTTTATAGATTTTAGGGATCTCAATAAAGCATGCCCTAAAGATGATTTTCCATTGCCCAACATAGACATCATAGTCGACATGATTGCTGGATATGAGATGCTCTCATTGATGGATGGTTTCTCCGGCTATAACCAAATTCACATTGCTCCTGAAGATCAACATAAGACAGCATTCACTTGTGCTTGGGGTACCTATTGCTGGAATGTGATGCCCTTTGGTCGTAAAAATGTAGGTGCAACATATCAAAGAGCAATGATGACAATTTTTCATGATTTCATGCATACTTTGATGGAGGACTATGTTGATGACTTGTTATGAAAATCTGTCACAAGAGATAGTCATTTAGCAATCCTGGGCCCAATCTTTGACCGAATGGCGACCTACAAGCTTAGACTTAATCCAAAGAAGTGTGTCTTTGGTGTCACAGCTGGAAAATTATTAGGATACATTGTTTCTCACTGAGGCATCAAAGTCGACCCGGCCAAGGTTAAAGCAATAATAGATATGCCTCCCCCTTCCAATCTCCAGCAATTAAGAAGTCTGCAAGGAAAGCTCTAGTCAATCTGGTGTTTTACAGCTCAATTGGTAGACAAGTGTCATCCATTCTAGCATTTATTGCATAAAGGAGTTGCTTTTAAATGGACCGAGAAATGTCAATCAGCCTTTCAAGCTCTCGAGGACTATTTGTTGTCGCCACCTATCCTAATGCCTCCTATAGAAGGAAAGCCATTTATATTGTATATTTCTGCATCCAAAACGACACTAGGAGTTCTCTTGGCTCAACAAAATGAGAACAACAAAGAGCGAGCTGTTTATTATATTAGCCAGACACTTGTAGGCTATGAGCTGAACTATTCAACTATTGAACGGGCATGCTTAGCAGTGGTATTTGCAACACAAAAAATCTGACACTATATGCTAAATCACCAAACATTGCTAGTTGCAAAAATTGATCCCTTAAAATATTTGCTTAGTAGAGCAGCTTTGACGGGTCGCTTGGTGAAGTGGGTGATGATCCTCAGTGAATTTGATATTGAGTATATGGAGCGAAAGGCAATAAAAGGACAAGTCATAGCTGATCAACTTGCAGAGGCTCCTATTTATGATGATCATCCCATATTAACAGATTTTCCAGATGAATCTGTCTTTGCTCTTACATCTTCTAATGAATGGAAGTTATATTTTGATGGGTTCCATACCAAGTTTGGGTCCGGAGCGGGCATATTGTTTGTCACCCCTCAAGGTGATGCTATTCCCAAGTCCTACAGAATAACTTTCCATTGTACCAATAACATTACAGAATATGAAGCATTGGTCACAAGACTCCGAGTAGCGGTCCACTGGAACATCACACATTTACAAGTCTATGGAGATTCTTAGTTAGTCATCCGACAAGTCAATGATGACTACGAAACAAAAGATGAAAAGCTTATTCCTTATAAGCACATGGTAGATTTCTTCAAGACAAAATTCACAGCTATTCATTTCAGTCAAGTTTGAAGAATGCAAAACAAGTCGGCAGATGCGATGGCTACAATCGCTTCCATGTTGAATATGCCCCATAATATGGACAAGTGTGAATTTTTGGTCGAACAATTGCTTGTCCCTTCTTTTGACATTCTGACAGTAGATGTGATGTGCGTTCTTGTTGGTCCTAACTCCCTGTGGTACAATGATATATATCAATATTTAAAATCCCAAACCTTACCACCTAATCTTTTCGCTAATCAACGTCGAGCCTTTATCTGACAAATGGCCAAATATGTCATCATTGCCGACACCCTTTACCGCCATTCCTTTGACCATACCCTCCTCAGGTGTTTGGATTCTAACAAAGCACAAACAGCTTTACATGAGGTTCACGATGGTATATGCGGGGGCCATTTCAATGGTCTAAGCTTAGCCAAAAAGTTGATTTGTGTTGGGTATTATTGGCCCACTCTGGAAAAGATGTTCACGATTTTGTTAAGAAGTGCTACAAGTGCCAGATCCATGGAAATTATATTCATGCACTAGCCCAAGATCTACATTCTGTCATATCTCCATGGCCCTTTTCTCAGTGGGGATTGGATCTTATTGGCAAGATTCACCCGACATCTGCAAATGGACACAAGTTCATCATTACAGCCATGGAGTATTTTACAAAATGGATCGAGGCTATCCCCATGACCTATATCACTGGTGTCCAAATTTCAAAATTCTTGCTAAATTATATCATATGCAGATATGGGGTACCCCTTGCCATAGTCACAAATAATGGTCGACCCTTCAAGAATAAGGATGTCAAAGAACTCTGTGAAAAGTTTCATATTCAACACCGTTTCTCCAGTCCATACTATCCACGGGGTAATGATCAAGCTGAAGCATCAAATAAAACCATTATCAAGATCCTAAAAAAGGTTGTCAATGATGCTGGTCGAGATTGGCATGTACAATTGAATCCAACAATATGGGCCTATCGCACTTCTATCCGCACACCTACTGGTACAACACCTTATTCCTTGGTGTATGGTGTGGAAGCCATTTTACCTTTGGAAGTGGAGATTCCCTCCTTGCGTGTTTCCTTGTAACATCTGATTGATGATGAGACACACAGAGTCTCCTGGCTACATCAACTTGAAATGTTAGATGAGAAACATCAGACAGCCCTGACACATTTGCAAGCATATTAAAACCGTCTTCGTCACTCTTATAATAAGAAGGTCAAAGGGTGACACTTCGAAGTGGGAGACCTAGTTTTAAAGGCAAATCCCAAGAGTGCATAGTCTACTGACATCATCAAGGGCAAGTTTGAACCTAATTGGGTTGGGCCTTTCATAGTGATTGCAGCCTATGGCTCGGGGGCATATCAGCTTGCTACTCCAGAAGGTGAACCTCTGTCTGATCCTATCAATAGCATGCATCTTCGCAAGTACTGGGCATAGTTTTCTATCAGCACTTCTTCAAGTATGACCCTGAAAATTTTTTTTAAAAAAATGAAAAAATAAAAAAAATACAAAAAAATGAAAAAATCAAGAAAAAGAGCAAAAAAAAAAAAGAGTAAAGAAAAATGATTCACCCTCTAGTGAAAACCTGGCAAACAGGCGCTTTGGGCAAGTACCATGGTGAAAACCTGACAATTAGGCACCATGAGTAATTAGATCATCACTCCGTCATCTGTCATGACTTCTAGCTATGTTTTCTCTCGGCCGGTCTATCATGTCTATCGTTGTCTTGACCCAATGTTCTATTTCAGGCCTGTTATTGGTCAACATCATTGTCTTGCATACTCTAGTTTCTTGTACATAGGTTTTGGTCCCAGTCTGTATATGTTTTCCAAATGTGCATTAGATGTGTATTACCCTTGTCATGATCAATCACCGAAACTTTAAAATTGAAAAATGTCTTGAAATAATTCATAAAAATTGAAAAATGTCTTGAAAAAATCATAAAAATCATAAAATGTCTTGAAAAAATCCCTAAAAATCATAAAATGTCCTGAAAAAATCATAAAAATCATAAAATGTCCTGAACAAATCCCTAAAAATCAAATAAAGTCTTGAAAAAAATGAACACCAAAAATTGTAAAAACTTGAAAAAGCAAAACAAAAATAAAAATAAATCCCCTTTGTACATAGACAAATCGCTGAGCATACATCCAATGACTCTCAATCACAACATTGCGCTTTACTAAAATCACGCATTAATAGATGAACTTTTCAATCAAACTAGGCATTCAAACTGATCTAAACTGTCATATCAATCGAATATCGGCATCAAAATCATTTGTCCTTGTCATTACTATCATGGGTCTTATACAGGGTGTGGTATACTCGAAACTAGACTGTGTCCTGTCTTAGACGGGGTACCACGTGTCCTGAAACTAGACAGCATGATCATCTTATCAGCACTTTCAACTTTTGACAATGAAGATCAAGATGTCTATTTGGCTTGCTGAAATTAGCGTTTCTTATCTTTTTATTGATTTATCTTTGGCTTCGATCATGTTCCTATGTTGCTCGATGATGTCACTGAGTGATTTAGAGTGACCAGGATGGCTCATGGTCCCTTTTTTTTTTTGATTGTGATTGTTGTTTGTCTATGATGTGTCTGTCTTTTGCAAAAAGGGTTGCATTTCAGCTCTGGCCTTCAATGCCATGATGCTACGCATCCATTTTGCAACATAAAAATAAAGGTTCTCACCTAGAAAGTGCATTACTGAAAGCAAGTTTTTCTTCGTCTCTAATTGTCCTCTGTCTCATTTCTTCTTACTAACACTTCTTCCATCAGTTCGGATAGTTAGTTTGGTCTAGTGGTCCAATCTCCACACATATGCTGCATCCTGCATTCATTAGTTAGTACATTTGCATTTATATCAAACATCATCTCATGCATTACATCCAGCATTTCATGAATTCCATCTTTTAAATGCATCAAAAATACATAAAAATATATCCATACATGTTCATAAACAATGCATAAGTCATCCATACATAGAAAAGTAACTACAAGTCATAACACATTGCATCTCATCATATCGATGCATATCATAACATATGTCAAAATAATATTGGAGTACAAAATTGGATTGTCTCTCCTAAGTATGGCCCACAGGCTGACTACACAATATCAAGCTACATATGTCATCTGTCTATGTCCTAAGGAGTATGTGCCTCTCTCACTAGGTGCTCCCTCTGTCCTCCTCATCTCTGCCATGTCTCATAGATGATGTCCCTCCTGCCCTTGGTCCTGGCTATGGTGGTCTCATAGGTCCACTCACCCCCATGCTGCTCAGTGACCTCCGAGAGCGTGCCCTACTCTCTGTCCTCGATCGTGCCCGATATGAAGCTGCCCTCTGCTCTAGTGGAATGACACCCTCGTATAGTGTCCTCTAATGGCGTATCTCCTCTTCGATCTCTACCAGCATCTGTGCCATCTCTCGTGCACTGGCATCTCTAATCGACCTAATGAACTCAATGACTCTCTGTTCCTCTCATTGTGCCTGAGCTATTGTTGTATCTTGAGCCATTATGAGTCTGGCTATCTCTGCTCTGAACTGATCCTACTATCTCTCCAATGTCACAATGTGATCCTGCTGACTCACTATGGTAGCCCTGCACATCTCCATCTCCTCTGTCCTAGCTATCTCTGGCTCTATGGGAATATCTTGCAATGTCTCCTGATCAGTTGAGTCTGGCTCATCATCGTCATTCTCACCATCATCTCTATCATCGTCCTCCCCACCATCATCTCCATCCCCATCATCTCCATCCTCATCATCCCCCTCATCCTCCTCCTCCTCATCATCTCCCTCCTCCTCTCCTGTGAGTGGAAAGTCCTCTTGTCTCCTCAGTACTGGAATATCAGGATCTGTCAATGGCACTGGCCATCATCGTACAAACCATATCTCATACTCCTTTGTCATCCCAGCGTCCACCACATCTGACCTCCAATCCCACTGTCTCTGCTGTAACTGTGCAAAGTTAGCATATGCTATGTGTGGCTGAATCATACTCCCCCACTGACTCATCTCTTTGTGAGATCAGGCAAAGCATGCAGTCCTCCTAGATACATCCTACCTCTCTCCAAACTGTCGTCTGACTCTCTCTAGCAGGTACATCTCAATCACTCTCTGGTGATTCACTGGTCACCCAATCAAGTACCTCTCCTATCTACAATATGGTAGCTCCTCATGATCATCTGACCATCCAGGGCTATCAAGATATGGCCTCCATGTGAACTCTCTCAGTCTGTCTAGCTCATGTCACTAGTACAATATGTATCCAAATGGACCCTGTCTCAGTGCTCCCCCATAGAAATACACATATGGTTGGTGTGGTACTACCTATCTCTCTGTAATCGATCGACATATGGCTATGTGCTCAAATGCCCATACCTGTAGCAATGTGACTCCACTGCTCAAAGTCTGCACTCCCTGATATGCTATCTAATGTAGCTGAAAATATAGCATAGCAAGCACACATGGTCCCCATGCGTACACTGTACCCTCTATCACCATCCGCTCTAGCACTCTTCCCCATCCAATAGGGAATCCATGTCCTCATCTGTGCCTTGCTAGTAGTCATGCTATCACCACATATCGCTGATCATAGTCTATTGCCATGGTCTCCCAGCGGATCTCCCTCTCGATGATATCTAGATCATCTACATCACACTCAAATAGCCTGCATAACACATCTCTCCCTATCACTGGGTCATACTCTATCACTTCTCCATGTATCAGAATGCGAAGGATGCACCATACATCCTCTAGTGTCACCGTCGCCTCTCCCGTCGCCAGATGGAATGAGGAGGTCTCTGAATGCCATCGCTCTGCCAATGCGGTAAGCAATCCTATGTTTGCCCTAATCTCGGGCATGAATGTGATATAATATATCCCAAGTCTTGCTAAGATATCTCTGTCCGTGCTCCTGAGTCGTAGCATGAAACAGTCTGGTCGGTTCTCCCGCATGATCAATGGATACTGTTGACTCTACATCACAATTGGGGCACAATTTTGTTAGTTTTAGGGTTTGTTCCTATGGGCTGCATTTACTTGTTTCATGACCATATCAAGGTGTTCTTTATCTATTTTACCCTATTCTACCCTTATCCCCCCTTTTTGGATCATTTGCATGCAGTTTCGAACCAAAATTGAGTCTTAAATGCACAACTGCGCTTGTGTCTTAACTCCTGCGCCTGTGTCCTATAACCTGCACCTATGTACCCTTACACAAGCACAAAAGACATGACACAAGCGCAAGATTCACCCTACACAGGCGCAGAACTCAGTTTTTGTAGTTTCTGTGGGCCCCGCAATGTCCCGCAAGCAATCAAAATTCATGAAATTGAAAATATGGGTTTTTGACATCCATACTGCTGCTCTTGCGTCATCTAGTCATCTGTAGGTACGTACATGTTCTCTAAGGTGATCCTCCATTGGAATGTTCGCCATCTCTCTGCAAGTGTCCTTATCCAGAGCAACAAATCCTCCTCTTTGGCTAGTGCAAATGAGCAATTTTCACTCTCTTGGTCCCATTTATAGATCTTTGTCAGTGCATAGATGGGCGTGCATCCTCTCCATCTTATGCTGGTCACGATCTTTTGCATCTTAAATTGCTTGTCCTTCATGCATCCGATCTTCGATTGTCAGTCCGTTCGATCCTATCATTTTTATCGATCAATTGGCCTCTTTTCTGCATGTTTCCGGCCAATTCCTCGAGGGGGCATGCATATGTCATTGTTATTGTCTGGGGCATTTTCATTATTGTTCTTTGAAACAATGCTTAAAATCACATTGTCTCAAAGAGGGGCAAAATGTAGACACCTAAAAATGGTCAACGCTTGCGGAGTCATACTTTAACATTTGTGCATCGCCTCATTTTAGTTTTTTTTGCATCGCATTAACATTTCTCCTATGATTTGCACTTGATCTTTATCATTTGCGAGCATCGAGTCATTCTTCTACATTCTTCATTCATCTTGCTTTTGAATTTGGTCTTGTCGACAACAATCTCCAGTCATGATTTTGGTCAATCTTATCCTGTCGCATCAATCTGCGTGTTCATTTGGCATCATTTTGGACATCGTCAATCCTAATTAGGGTTTTGTCCTCTTATCAATCTTGTCATCTGGCGATTGATTTTGTCATCGATCATTGTCATTTTTCAATCTTGTCATTTTGCGATCGATTTGTCATCGATCGTGGTTACTTTCAATCTTGTCATCTTGCAATCCATTTTGTCATCGATCCTTGTCCTCTTGTCAATTTTGGCATTGATTTGTCATCAATCGTCATCGTCTTTCTCAATCATCTCAATTTGGATCAATTAGTCATTGTTCCTTGGCAATTGGCACATTTATCAATCAAATCATTTATTGCATTGGTCATTTATCAATTCAAAATCATGGTCAGCATCAATTATCTTTCATCAAGACCTAATTGTCATCTTTGCATTGCTAATTCATCTTCTAGGGTTTCATGACTTAATCATTTAACCCTATTTGTCATTTCCCTCTCTAGGATTAATAAATTATTTATTTATCCTAAGTCTTCTCATCGCAATTAAATGTTCATTTAATTGGATAATTATTCCTCTTTTGTGAATTAATTAATAAATGACAAATTATTAATTAATTTACCTAATTTCTTAATTCCTAATTTTCATCAATTTCAATTTTCTAATTTTCTAATTTCTAATTTCAATTCCCTCCTATTTCATCTCCTAATTCCATGGGAATGACATTTCAATTTGTCATAAATTGTCATAATTGATAATCAATCAATTTTGCATAGAAGGTGCATAATTTGTCATAATTGACATTTTTGATTTGCATTTTCCATTCGAATTGAATCATGCTAATTTGGTCTTTTTCTCCAATGTCTCTATAAATTGGATGAATTTCTTCAATCCCAACTAATCACAGAATCAGATAATCAGATAATCACTTTTTCAAGTCAATCATGCTTCTAGTACTCTTGTGCCAATGTCAAATCTTGCTTTCACATTAGGTGTATGCACTTGAAGGTGAGATCCACAAACAAAGGCTATTTGGAGAAGAAAGAAGGACAATGGAGCCGCATGAAGGAGCATTCAAATCTACATTTGGTTTGCATAATCTTCAATGTTGAATGTTTTGATTTCATGTCTCTATTGAGTGTGTTTAGGATAGATCATTGCATTTTAGTTTTCATGATTGAGCTAGATTAGTTTTAATATATGCCTTGATGATTTCTGAATTCCTAACCTACAGTAAGATATCAAATAAATATCAAACCAAAGAAGGTCAAATATATAATTAAATAATCAAATACCTTTAAAGATTAAATCACAAATATTAAACAATTATTAAACAACAATAAAGCTCATCATTTATTAAATAATCATAAAATCAATAAACGTTAATTATCAAATAAATGTAAATACCAGATAATTAAATATTTAGAACTTATAAATTAAATACATTAAAATAATCATTACCAAATGTAAAACTACACATCAAGAGCCACATAGTTACTCTAACATAATCAAGTAAATCAACCGGCATACATTGAACTCACCAAACCAAAAGACCAATCTTACTAACTGACATGGCAAATTATGCCAAGACATTGACTACACATGGTGAACAACTTAGACCTAGAGTATGTGAGGGGAAACTCATGCCATCTCCGAACCACATAAGCCATTGGAACTAAGACATGCTCAAACCTATGAAGCCAAGTGGAGTCGATGTCTAGTACCTATAAAATCCTACAACCACAAAATGACAATACAATATATATATAGAACAAGCAAGTGATAGAGAATCACGATGACACACCTCACTCGTAATGAGTGATGTGGAATTGTCTCTATCACGAAGATAGTAAAACAATAGTCAAACACATCTCATAAACATCTCATCATATGTAATCATGAAGTAGGGTTAGTGTAATCATAATCATCATCAAAACCATGATGAATCTAATCTATCAATAACCCATCACATAGTAAGCATATAAATCCATTGAGTACATATATCATCAAATCACGTGATCAATCATGATAGTACCAACATCCAATATAGATAATCAAAACAACATATGTCCAATAGTGTCTAACATCAGTCATAAGTCACTGAAGCACATGAGTAATCATCATCCAATTCATCAAAATATAGTCTAGATAAGTCTATCAAGCATAATATAAAAGTCAACTCTAGTCAAAATAAGTCAAATCAAGGGTGGACACTACATTCTCCCCCCCTTTGCCTAGGGTTACTCTTGGAAGCCTGAGAATAAATAGGGATATATCTCTCTCATCCGCACTGCATCCTCCCATGTAGCTAAAGAATGATCAATCAGATCTCACTGGACCCTTACCTGCTCTATGCTGAAGAATGCGTAGGGGCTCCATAGAAAGCTGCCTGTTCTCGACCTGCAAAGAATTCCAATCCAACACATGCAAAATATCAGGATGATATAACCTCAAAACAAAAACATGAAAGAGATCATGGATGCAGGACAAGCTAGGCGACAAGGCAAGGTGATAAGCCACAGGACCAATCTGCTCCAAAATATCAAAAGGTCCAACAAACCGAGGTGCGAAATTAGAGCCTTTTCCCTAATGGATCAGACTCTTTTGTGGGCAAACTCTCTGAAATACCCTGTCACCAATGGAAAACTGCTTTTCCACTCGATGAGCATCCACATATTTCTTTTGTCTATCCTAAGTGGCCAACAAATTCTCTCTAATGTGAGTCACCTACTCCTCCATATCCTGCAGCATCTCTGATCCAATACGCACTCTATCTTTTAAATGATCCCAACTCAAGGGTGTGCGACATGGTCTACCATATAATGCCTGATAAGGAGACATACCTATAGAGCTATGGTAACCATTATTGTACACAAATTCAACCAAATAGAGATAATCCTCCCAATGAGACTGCTAATCCATCACGTACATCCTCAACATATCCTCCAATACCTGGTTTACCCTCTCTATCTATCCATTTGTCTCAGGGTGATAAGATGAACTAAAGCTCAACTATGTACCCAAATCATGCTGAAGAGCTATCCAAATTGCTGATGTGAACACTGGATCATGATCTAATATGATCCGACGAGGAATACCATGCAACCTCACAACTCCTTCCAAGAAAACTCGGGCTACTGTCATTGCTATATACGAAGACCTGATCGAAGAAAAGTGTGCTACTTTGGTCAATCTATCTACAGTGACCATAATAGCATCATGATGGTGTGAAGACATGGGCAATCCAGCTATAAAATCCATAGATATAATATCCCATTTCCATCCTAGAACCAAATGTGACTGTAATAATCCTGTGGGATGCTGACGCTCTGCCTTCACTTGCTGACACTCTAGGCAACATGCCACAAAATCTGCAATATCTCTCCTCATTCCAGACCAATGATATATCTATTTAAAATCTATGTGCATCTTCTTGACACCAGGATGTGCCGAGTAAGGTGCACGATGTGCGTCCGACATGATCAAAACTCAAAGCTCATCTGATGGTGGAACATAAATACATCCCAAGTGCCTAAGAAGTCCATCTGATTCTACTAAGTAACCTGCATATCTGTCCTCAAGAGCTCTACCTGTGGCAACCTCTACAATAATCTCCTAATACCATACATCTGAAGAAAGGGCACAAAGAATAAGGATCCTCAAATCCACACTAAGAGACATTGTTGAAATCTCATGCCTCCTATGGCTCAATGCATCTGCTACCACATTCTCCTTACCCTAAATATATCTCACCTCAAAGTCATACTCAGATAAGAACTCCATCCAACACCTCTACCTAGCATTCAAATTCGGTTACGCGAACATATACTGCAAAGTGTAGTGATCACTATGCAACTCGAATCTATGTCTAAGAAGGAAGTATGACCCTAGGGTAATTGAGAAAATAGACCCTAGTATGTTAAACTGTATGATTTATGTGGATCTTGACAATTTTAGAATACAACCAATTATACCTTAGTTGAAAAATATTGATTCTCTTGTGATTGAATTTGAATCTCAATAGCATGATTTATGGCACATGTATTTTGATGGAGCTTGCTCTAAAGAAGGATCTGGAGCAGGAGTTCTTTTTGTGTCCCCATCAGGTATAACATTCAAATATTCTTTTTTGCTACCCTTTCAGTGTACAAACAACATCACTGAATATGAAGCCTTATTATTGGGCTTGAAGCTACAAAAAGGCATGGGATTCAGTTGTTAAGAGTACTAGGAGATTCAGAGTTGGTTGTTTCTCAGGTTAGATCTAAGTATACATCTAAAAATGATCGTTTGAAAAGATATAAGCATGCAGTGTGGGATGTGATTGAACATTTTAGTGCATTCTCTATTAATTGGATAGAAAGATCAAAGAATATCATGGCTGATTTCTTAGCAAATGTTGCATTAAAAAATGATGATATAACACTAACCGGTGTATCCATAGTTGAGATAAAAGCTAAGACCGCTATTCCTGATAATGTATATAATTGGAAAGTGTTTGCGGATGATGAAGACATTCTGATATTCATACAATGCATTGATGACTATGGTGGACAAAAAATTGATTGCAATGCATTGGTGGAAGTGGTGGAGGATAGAGAAACAGTGTTTAGAAATGACCTAGTTCAGCTGGAAACTAATGAAATACCCAAAGGATTAGTAGAATTAGAGGGTATGTTCAATCATAGTGACAGTCATTTACATCAGTAGTCAACCACTAAGTTAGATGAAATGGATGAGGTGAACTTGGGGACTGAATCATCCCCCGAGTTGGTATATATTGGAAAAAATTTGTCTCCTCATATCAAAGTTAACCTTGTTAATCTATTGAAAAAATATAAGCATGTTTTTGCTTGGTCTTATGAAGACCTAAAGGCGTATATACAAGATCTATTTCAGCATGAAGTCCCTTTGCTTCTAGATGCTAAGCCTTTTCGACAAAAACAGAAATCCATCAACCCCCTTTTGGAAAGTAAAATGCAATAGGAGTTAACTAAGCTGAGGGAAGGGGGGATCATTAAGCCTATAAGACACTCATCATGGGTGTCTAATTTGGTCCCGATTAGAAAGAAGAATGGGGACATAAGGCTCTGTGTTGATTTTAGGAACCTAAATGTTGCTTCTTTAAAATACAATTATTCTTCTCCCAATATGGAAGCAATGTTGCAGATAGTAACTGGTTGTGACCTGGTTTCTACGATGGATGGATTCTCAGGATATAACTAGGTGTTAGTAAAAGAATCTGTACAATTCAAGACTACTTTTACCACCCCTTGGGGGACATATGTATATGTTAGAATGCCTTTTGGTTTAAAAAATGCTGGAGCTACTTTCTAGAGAGCAATGGATGTAGCTTTCAAGGAATTCATTAACATTATCATGGTAGTGTATCAAGATGATTTAACATGTTTCTCCAAAAGAGCAGATGACCACTGTGGGCACTTGGAAAAGGTTTTCAATAAAGCTCTGGAATTTTGTGTCTCTTTAAATCCAAAAAAATGTCATTTTGTTGTCACTGAAGGAAAGTTGATTGGGCATATTGTCTCCAAGGAAGGCATTAGAATAGACCCTGAAATAATTGAAGCTATAAACAATGTACCTGAGCTAAGGAGTGTCAAAGGTATCCTATCTTTCTTGGGCAAGATAAATTTTGTTAGAAGGTTCATTGCCAATTTTGCAGAAATAGTTAAGCCTATTGTTAGATTGCTTAAGAAAGATACAAAGTTCTATTGGGATGAAGAAGCTTCAAAGGCTTTTGGGGAAATAAAAAAGGCTATTCAGGAGGCACCAGTGTTGAAGTCCCCTAACTACAGTAAGCCATTTTCTCTGTTTTCTTTTGCTTCTTATCATATAGTGGCTGCAGTTCTTTTACAAAAGGATAATGAAGGACATGAACACCCTATAGCCTTGTACAACAAATCTCTACAAGCTGCAGAGATAAAGTATGCAATTATGGAGAAACAAGCGTATGCTCTAGTTAAGGCTGTAAAAGCATTTAGGCCATATCTTGTGAGTGCACAAGTAATTTCTTATGTCCCACATGTAGCTCTCGAGGATATTTTATCTCAATCTGAGGTCACTGGTAAAAGATGCAGATGGATAACCAAAATTCAAGAGTTTGATTTAGAGATTAAAATCACTAAATTGGTAAGAGGTTTAGGTCTTGCTAAGCTGATGGCTTAATCAAACCTTCTTGATGTTGAGGTGAATAATGTTGAAATTAAGAACATCTTGGTCACAAGTATTGAGACACAACCATGGTATTCAGAGATAGTGCATTTTTTAAGGGATGTAACATATTCAGAGGGAATGACCCACAACCAGAAAAGGACACTGAGACTAAAATCTCAAAAGTATGTCCTTATTCAGGGTGATCTGTATTGGCAGAATAGAGATGGGGCACTGTTGATGTGCTTGGACAAACCCTAGGATTGAAAGATGTTAACTGAAATGCATGATGGAGTATGTGGAGGTCACTACTCTGCCAAGACAATAGCTGGTAAGATAGTTCGAGCTGGATATTATTGGCCTACTTTGTTCAAAGATGATCATGAACATGTTCAGAGGTGTGATGCATGCCAAAACATTTCTTCCAAATTGAAGTATGAGGGAGCTTTACCCCTCAACCCAGTCACAGTGGAAGCCCCTTTTGTCCAATGGGGCATTGATTTTAATGGAGAAATAGTTGAGGAATTAGGAAGAGGTCATAGGTGGATCATAGTGGCCATTGATTATTTCACTAAGTTGATTGAAGATATACCCACTAGAAGAGCCACAAGTAAGGTTGTTATTGACTTCCTGATGGATAATGTTATAACCAGATTTGGTGTTCCTATGAAACTGGTAATGGATAATGCCATGAGCTTCATATCAGAGGAGTTCATTGAATTTTGCACTAGTCATGGAATAATTATGTCCTACTCTTCACCATATCATCCTCAGGGTAATGGGCAAGTTGAATCCAACAATAAGAGCCTTCTAAACATTATTAAGAAAATCCTTGAGGAGAACAAAAGGTCTTTGGACCAGAAGTTGAAGTTGGCCCTATGGGCATACAGGATTACTATCAAGAAAGCAATTATGTGTCACCTTTTGAGTTGGTTTATGACATGCAATCTAGGGTGCCAGTCAACAATCTTCTTCTTGTATACAAGTCCCTACAAGCTAAGCATATGGAGTTATCTAAACCTATGGAAGATAGAATGATTCAAATGGTGGAGGTGGAGGAAATCAGGACTTTGGCCCATAAGAGAAATTTGAAAATTCAGTTGCAATCCAAATATCTATTTGACAAAAGAACCTTGTTAAGAAAGTTTCAAATTGGTGACATGGTTCTTCAATGGAGTACAAAAGGGCAAGATAAAGGAAAACACAAAAAATTTGAATCACTGTGGATAGGCCCCTTTGTGGTTTATGATCTTAATGGAAAGGACTCATATTTTTTGCACAAAATGAATGGTGAGGTATAGGAATTTCTAGTGCATGGACAATTCTTGAAGCATTACTTCTCTTAAGTCCATGCACAGTAGGTCTTAGTCTATATATATTTAGGTTTATTTCTGTTGGTTTCCTTTAGGCTTGTTTTTGATCTATGATCCCTAGTTTTCTAGATTCTTGTGTTGATCTTGCTTTCAACCATCCCCAGTCAGAGCCATTGTTAGCACTGTTTTGATTTTTTGGATAATTTTTCTCTTTGGCTCTTTAAGGTGTGAAATGGTATGCTTAAACCCTTCATGTTGCCTCTGATATTTAGATCCGAAGGTTTAAGATGTTTCCTTTTCCCTTTTTCCCATTTTGAAATTCCTGCATTCTATTTTTATATTACTTTTTCCACTTAAGTGGAAGGGTCAGTCCATCATGAAGGTGTCCCCCCTTTAGGTTTTTCCTAGGCGGGTTTTAAATGTATTTTAATTTTTACGCCTTTACCTATGTCTTGTTTTTAATCTTTGTGGAGCTTCTTAACAATAGTGCAAGTCAAAGTTGATCCTGCAGTGCACATTGTTTCGCTAGGAGAAGATTCCTGTGGTTTACTTTCTGCAAAGTAGAGAAAAGATAAATGGGCCTAGCAGAAGGATGGTTTGTAAGGTAAAGAAAATGCATCTCATATTAGATCCAACAGCTCATATTGATTCACTTGCCTAAGATGCATATGTTTTAAAGTTTACAAAATAATGAAACAATGGGTGGGTCCCAGAGGTAAGTGTTTCCTTTGGTTAATGGCCGATCAACTTGTAGTTGATCCAATGGTGCACGTGGATTCGTAGCTAAAAATGGTCCAAGGTTTATCATTCATGAAGTAGCAAAAAGGTGGAGGGCCCGGGTAAGGTGGTCACGAAGGGGTTAATAGATGATCATCTTAGAAAGGATCCAATAGTTCATGTTAGTTGGTGAGGAAAAGCTGCTTGAGCTTTAAAGTCTATGAAATAGAGAAAGGCTGGTGGACCCAAAAGATAGGCAAGTCATGGTTTTAAAGACTGATCAACTTGTAGTTGATTAGACAGGCCATGTTGATTCGCAACCTCAAATCAAATGAGGTTTACCATTCGTGAAGTAGTGTAGTAACATGGTAGTCACATGGCGGATGACATGGCAGAACAGGTGGATTGCTTGGTTGAGGTAAAAGATGGCCTATCAGATATACGTGGCTCCAAAAGATTATCGAGGGCCCACTTTAAAGGTTTAAGTGCATTAAAGGTTGTTCATCTCAAGATTGATCCAATGATGGGTGCTTTTTTCGCAACTTGAAGATGTAGGGTGGTTACCCTTTGGGAAGCAGCAAAAACTGCTAGCACTAATGGTTGTGCACGGTTAGTGAAGTAGACTGGTGGTCACCGTAAGCAGTAAAGATCGAGCGGGTGGTAATTGATCAGATGGCCAGTGTTGTTTTGTGCGATTAAAGTACGCAAGGTTTACCTTTCATGAAGTAGTGAAAGGAGGGTGGGGCCTGTCACTAATATAGAATGATCAAGGAAGTAAAGGTAGTGCAAGTTTACAAGATCTGATGAATGTCATTGCTTCACAAAGGAAAGGTGTGAGGGTTTTAATCTCCTCAAAATGGTGAAACAATGAAACAATGAAATATTCATAAAAGCTTGTGATTCGTTGGAGCCCATTTTTGAATTCGATTCTGAATTCAATTGTGAGTTGATGGCCAAAGCATGCAAGTTAATGTCTCAATTCAATGCCAAGTTGTCGTATTAAGGTCCACATCAAATTGAATATCGACACCATTTTGACAAGTTTGTTGCAGAGGAGCTAGTGCAGAGCGAATTTCTTCTGGCGAGTAATAGGTTTTTGTGTCTTGCTTGCTAGTTATAGTTTGAAAATTGGTATTACTCTGTGCTTGCCTCATCAAAGTTTTGTTTGAGTCTTAATTGATATAATTGCATTACCGGGATGGCTCCAAGAAGGGATTTCATAGGGAAGGTAAATTATCAGGATAGAAACATATGTGATGATTTCCTGGAACAATTGACTATGTCCAGGAATGCTGCAACCAAAATTAAAAAATTGGTACCTAAAGCGCCCCATCTAAGGATTGGAGATGGTTTGTATGACAAAGGTAGATGGTTAAGGGATCCACAAATAGGGATTTTAGGGCTGGTTCTTTTCAAAGTAGGATTCGGTCAGAGACATGCCATTGCCTAGATGAATAGCATATGTGAACTAGACATGGGAAAGTGTATAATCCCTAGGGTTTTTATGGATGTAAACTTATTAACCCAGATCACACATAATTATGAACCTGTTGCTAGATCTGTCAGAAATGTAAATGGGGGAGCCCTGATAGAGATCAATGATGATGAATTCAGGAATGTGTTTAAGCTGAGTGAGGTGTCAAATTTATTAGAGCCTATAGATTTTGAAACATTGGCCCAGGTTTACAACGTGCAGAGAGATCACCTCAGGCGTGGCCCTTTGAAAGAGTTTCTTGTTAAAATAGGGGGATTAACTGTAGTAGGCCCTAGTACCATTGAACCTTTCTTCTGGAATTTTTTTACTCTAAGGGCTAAAGGCATGTATTGGTCACTATGTCAAATCTTTGGGGAAGATCCTGAAACAACTATGCCAATCCTTTATATGCTAATGATGGCACAAATTCTAAACCCCTCTCTGGCAGTAACATTTGATTATGCATCTTACCTCACTGATGCAATTCATACAGGACTGGTAGGCATAAAAAATGGTAAGGTAGATAGACCTTTTGGATGGTATTCTCTTCTCATGCACATATTTTTGTTCAAAGGAGCTGATTATTTTGCTAATGAAATGGACTTGGTCAAAGAAAAGGAAGGTAAAGAGATGCCTATGCAACTATGGAGCATAATTTTGTCTTGGGATAGAGAGGATGCCAGTTACTTGAAGTTTGATAGATGCTTTTCATCTAGGCTTAGGATCCTTTTATGCTCACAAAACCCTAGGATCCGTAAGGCTCTTTTGGAATTCCTCAGGCCTAAGGAGTTTGCTGAAGGTATTAAGATTGTTCATAATTGGGGTGATATGTATTTGTACCCTATTTCTACCATCTTTAGAGTTTATGGTTTCAGAGGCACTCCATATTTACTTCCTTATCAAGTCCCATTGAAGATAGGAATTGTAGAGGTCCTAAGGCAAATTGGAGGTGTGCAAGAGGCAGAGCTAACAAATAGGGGTAAAGGGACTATATTCCCAACTGTTATCATGGCCCATCAATTCATGATCACAAAAGGTGGTTGGAAATTCTTTGATGACTTTTTTCAACCATATAGGTTATCTACTACAGTAACCAGGTTTGTAGACCCTGGGGATTTTTTCAACGACATGTTTAGGAGGAGAGCAGTATGTAAAGGTAGGCCACACCAATTTCATTTCCCTGAGGACATAATTAGAAATGAATTCAGTTTGGATGAGCAAGAATTGAGGAAGGAAAAGTGGGTAGCATACAAAAAGGGTCTAGATTTCATTCATCAATTTGATAGTAGTTATGACCCTTTGTCTAGCTTTAATCCCTTTGAGGAAAAGATCAAATTCTTAAATCTTTATTTTGAAGATTTAATGCAAACTCTGAAAGAAAAGAGGGAGGCTATAATAAGAGATAATCCTGACAAGGCTAAGCTAGTTCTAGCTAAGCCTGCCTTTGCCAAAGCCATCCCTCTGGGTGATTATGTGATACATAAGAAGTCAAAATATAGTGTATTGATTCCAGTAACAAGTGAGCCCTCTACTTCAAGAGGGAATAGAGAAATTGAAGATTTCATTGACATCCAAGACTTCCCTAAAAGGAAAAGGGTGGGGAAAGAAGTGCAAGAGGTGAAACTTTATACTCTCCATCTCAATCCTCTATCCATATAGGAGATGAATAGGTAGTAGCAGAACAATTGTTGTAGTTAGGAAGCCTCAAAGAGATTGCTTACACATATGAGGAGACACAAGAGGGAATGCCAGAAGAGCCACCTAGTGCCGAGATGAACTTAATTGTAGATGAGTTCAAAGGTAAAGAGTTAGACCCTACTGTCAAGCAAGCTAGTGAAGAGTTCCTAGCTCATAGCAATTTTTTCACAACAGGGGCCTTCATGCAATTTGTTTGGAAGAAAAACATAGAGAAATTTAAGGTGAGGTGTGAAAAGAGGAAGAGTGAGTAGCCTCATAAAGATGTCACTTTAGTAGAGGAGGAAGTGAAACAAGAAATGATGTTAGAATTTCAAGCCATCACTCCTGAAGCAGGAAGGGATATGGTTTCAAAGGCTGGTGTTTTACTCCTCCCTGAGTGGGATATAGTAGATGCCTTGGTACTTGAAGCAGTTAGGAAAGAGACCAAGCCTATGGAGGGAGTGACATTCAGCAAGGATAATGCTTCTTTAGTCATGTGGTCCTTGAAGAGAGATGAAAATAGAAAGAGGAAAGATACCTCAGAATCCGGTTTCCTAAGAGGTATGATAGTGAAGAGAGTCCAAGATACAAGGGTGGTAGAAGCTGCCAGCACAGTTCTAGAAACTGCAAAATTCATTATGGTAGTGGCTGAAAAAGAAGAAAAGGAGAGAGTTGATCTCCAAGTGAAGTTGGAAACAATTCTAAAGGCTTATAATGAAGCCAAAAAGGAGGTAGCCAATAGGGATAGTATTATTGCTGGACTATAGAGTCAATTGGCAGGACAACACAAAGGAGGTGAGTCCTCTACCCTGATGATTGCATCTTCTCCAGCAAGACGTCTACCTACTAGTCCTATCATAGAATTTCCCCCTTCTCCTATGCCTTCTAGTTTTGAACTAGCTGAGACCATTCAACATGAGTTGGAAAAGTTGAAATAGGCTCAATCCTTGTTTGCAAATAAATATGAAGAGAAGGTAAAGGCCACAATTTTGAGTTTTGCTAATACATTAGAGGCCCCCACTATGCACACTAATATGAAAAGAATTTTGGATACTTTGTGTGAGCTAAATGAGGACAAGGCTATTTTAGAGCCGATTTTGAATAAGTGGATGCCAAAAGAAGTGGATTTAGAACTTATGTGTGCATCCTATGATGAAGCAGGATCTGATGCCATTATTAAATCCACATGTGAGTTAGCAAAAGGCCTAACCAAGCTAGTAGAAGGAAGAACCAATGTAGAGAGGAAGGCTAACTTGTACAGGAAGGAATATACTGAGCATAAATTTGAATTGTTTCCTAGGGTTTTGTTAGCCAAAATCAGTTGAAGGATAAACAGGTATGGCTTGATGAGCTGGGAGCTAATTTGTCTTTAAGGGTGAATGAAATCGTCAACAAAGATGACACATCTTTGTTTGTTAAAACAATTGAAGAAATAGTAAAGATGAAGTACACTACGACTTTTTAGAATCAAAGGTTAGGAAAGTGAGAAACTCTTGGGAAAGGTTAGTTAAGTTGAAGGAAAAAATTGTTAGCTACTCATGGCCCACTGATGACATGTTCCAAGAGTGGACCAAGAAGTATACGGTGCAAGAAGAAGGAATCCCAGAGCAGTTAGAATATGCTACAGAGGAGAAACAAATCGAAAAGGCCACTGAGACTGAAGAAGACTTGTAACTATTTCTTGGAAGAGATTGCAGTTTGTAACAAACTTTTCTTAGGAAATTCTAAAGCTTGTATGCATCCATAATGTTATAAATGGATACTAGGACTAATAGAAAGGGGATCACAATAATTTTGTAAAGAAACTCTGTAGAAATATATCTGGGTTTTTTCTAGCTATTACAAAGAATACTTTGAGTCATGTAAGATTTTTCAAAATGAATATCAATATATAGATCAGAACATTTTGAGCCTAAAACCTGTGTTGTCTTTTGGTGTGCTTTCAATAATTTACTAGTTTCTTTTGAGTAGTCTAGGGTTATTCAAATGAACACAAATTGTAATGCAATCTTTATGGATATGTTCTTAGCTTTTCTCATCAGGAAAGGAATTAAATATGCATGAAACATCTCTATCAGTAGATTATTTGTTTGAAACTTTGAATTTGATAGACAATGTTTAGTTTAACAAGAAAGAACTCTTGTATATGTCAGGCATGTATAGGGTTAATGAAAGCTGAAGTAATGAGATGTATGGGGATGTTTAATTTTGGAATCCTTGCTTGATTTAGATGACTCTGTAGCCTGGATAAGGCACTGGTATCCATTGTGGTTTTCTTTCTATTTCTCTTGGGGATCAATACTGAAAAATGAGTATGAGTTTTTGCTTTAATGTTTCAGTTTTATTAAGGTGATGAAGTCCATAGGTTTATAGCATTGGTTTACTATGGATCTCAAATTTTTAAGTGTGAAAGTTTTCACAGAAGGTATACCCACCTGAGCTTTGGATAAGTTCAAAGTGTAGAAGGTTTTGTTGAAACCTTGTTATATGTTATTCTTGAGTTCTAATTTTCTTGGTATCCTCTTCACATGCAAACAAAGTTTATTATATTTCTTATAGGGAGGATAGAAGGGAATCAGATTTTGAGATTAACAAAAGTGGCAACTCTGCTGGGGAGAGTCATAGCATGTATCCATGTTACAGATTGGTGCTTGAATTAGCTTAGAAGTTTTTTTGGATACCTATGTGTATGTGGAAGATTGTATTGTCTCTCATTTGTGCTACCCTTTTCTCTGAAAATTCTCCTGATTTTTTTTAATCTTTGCAAAAGATTTGTCAAAACTTGTTTTCTTATTTCCCCACAATTTGTGTGGGTGGTGACTCTGACAAGTATAACCAGTGTTGTTGTATAAGTATAATTATTTTAAGAGAAGCAAGTCTAATGTAGAGGGGAAGAAATACTAGATCATTCATGAGGAAACATCCTCAAGAGACATTGCAAGAAGGAATACACAAACAGACACAGAGGGGCCAAAAAAGATCAATTGCACATGAGCCATCTAGTGCTGCCTGGGTACAAAAGAGTATTCATATGGGTAATTTATTTGATAGACCCATATACGCAAATTCAAATTCTTCTTCCCATGAATCTGAGCAGGATATTTTGGGTTTCCATTCTGGTTTGTTTGGTAACCATGAGAATGTCACAGTTTTGAATCAAAAGATTTCTCATACTAGTATTTCTAGGAAGGATAGGAATATCTCTAATATGAAAATGGACTCTATACCAAGAACTATAGATGGGAATATTATCTTGATTGATATTGACCAGGTCAATGTGTTAGATTCCGAGGAAATGATCCTTGATGAAGATAAGGTGTCCCAAGAGATTGAGGCTCTCAATAGAAGAGTCCATCACTTAATTTCCCTAAGAGCACAAAAGGAAGTAAACAAGGAAAAGGAAGTGAAAGATAAATTAATTGGGGATAGGATTCTAAGACAGATTGTTGATCTTGAGTTATTCACCCAAGAGAAAGCTAAGAGTGAGGATGAAGGACCAATCATCAGAGAGAATTTAGTTGCTAAAATTAACCCTGCATATAAATCTGTTGTGCAACAAGGTAGGGAGGTCCTTAGTGACCCACAACCTGTTAGGAATGTTGTTGACAAAGGAAAATAGAAATCCATGGAAGATGGATCTAGATCTAAAACCACAGTAGAAGTGTCTCACATGTTATCTACACATGAGAAAGAAATAGATAGAATGAGAAAAGAAAAGGAAGACCTACAAAGGGAACTAGTGAAGGCTAAATTAGAAGCAGCTAATCAAGAGGTTAAACTAAAAATTAACTATCTAAAGGCTCCTCCTATAAATTTTCCTTCAACAGACTTGAGTAAACCTTTACCTCAACTTGCTTCACTCCCTCTAGTAAATATTTAGTCAACCTTACCTATGAGTACTTCTCCAACCAATCAAGTTCCCATTACCAATCAAGGTAGCCAAATTCCTCTGACCCATGGTCCTGATGTGAGATTGAATATGGGTAACAACTCTACTGCTAATCAGTTCCAAAGAAGACCCATTAACTTGGAACTATATAGACAACCCTTTTTTGGTGGAATCCTAGGGTATCCTAACCATGTTCCTATTGAATTAAGAGATAGACTTCATAAATTTACTGGTAATAATGCAATCAATGTAGAAGAGAACCTAAAATCTTTCGATGATTTAATAAATGATTATGAAATTGTAGATGAAGATGTCATCATGAAGCTATTTGTACAATCCTTGGTAGATGATGCAAGGGATTGGTATAGAGGTCTCCCTATGATTAGCATTGTGTCTTGGGAAGATTTTAAGAACTTCTTTCAAGACCAATATAGCGACAAAACAAATGTGAGCTTCATGCTCAACGCGTTCAATAATATTAGAAAGTGATAATGAAAATTGTCATAGACTTCAATACTAGATTATAGAAAGCAATGCATAGGCTCTATCAAGTAATGAGGTTAGATGATAATATGTGTCTGAATACTTATTACAATTCTTTTGATTCTAAGATGGCTTATATTATAAGGGATAAAAATCTGCATAATTTGAGGGATGCATTTAGGATTGCCATTAATGTGGAGAGCAATAGGAAAGCATCTGGGAAAGTAGGAAGGAGAACTGATGGAAGGTTGTGGCAAGAATCAAAACAACAACCTAATAAAGTTGCCAAGGAGGATGACAAAATAGAGAAGTTAATGATCGCCATGAAGGATCTTACTGCCAAGGTAACTAAAAATGAAAAACCTCATTATAATTGGCAAGATAGGCCTCCTAGATTGCATGACATGCCTTACAATACAACTTGGAAGGATGGCAAACCTCAAAATGAGAAGCCAAAAAACACTCAAAATCAGGATACCCCAGATCCTTTGAAAGGAGGAAATATTTATAATATGGAGAATACTCCTTGGTACATGGCTTGTGATGGACCACATTCTCCTCATCAATGTGTTGTAGCTCAAGCCCTTGAAGAATCCATGAGAAAAGAGGTTGAGCCTGATATTAATATGTTTGAAACTATTATTGAAAGTGATGATGAGTATGTACAAAGTGAATTTAGTGAATGTGACATGATAAATAGTAATAGATCTTACAAAGGATAGTTGACACTTGATTGGCATCCTACCTTGAATGTGGTAACTATTGAAGATGAAGAAGTTCATCTCCAAAGACCCAGTGATGAAGAGGTAAGAAATCTTACTAAGGTTGCCATAGCCAAAGCCAAGCATAATTATAACTTGAGAAGTAGTAAGAAGGATGGAGATCAATGGAACCTGGCTCAAATGTTCATAAAAGAAGTATCTCATTAAAAAGCAGTAAGTCATGGCATCTTGCCTCAAGATAGTCAGGCAAAGAATGACCAATTGAAAGATGTAGCCAAGGGTGTAGATAATAATGCTACTGGTGATATACAAGGAATTACTACAATGAAGAAGGCAAGTCAACCCAAAATAGAGAAAGCTAAGATTAGTACTAAGTTGATTAATAATTCCACTTTTGATATGACTCAGGCTCTTACCCAGATGAAGGTCACGGTCCCATTGATAGAATTATTGAAAATAAAGGAACATAGAGAAGCTGCTCTATCTTTGTTTTCTAAGATATCTGACAGTAGTACAACTTTTGCTTCAGGTTCAATGAAGGATGAAAAGGACCGTGAGTTGCAAACCCCAGAGGTATATGTTGGAAAAACTATTACACAAGAGCCTTCATAGGTTGATCCTTTTTATGTTACTTTGTTAGTGAATAACTGGTTAATTAAGAACTGTATGATAGATTTTGGTGCAGCTGCAAATGTGATGTCATATGGTGTGATGAAAGAATTAGGATTGTCAGTAAGTATAGTGTATGGGAAGTGTTATGCTATAGATAAAAGAGAAGTACCAGTGATAGGTACAATGAAAGATGTAGAAGTAAAAATAGAAGAATTTCTTGAAGCAACATATAAGATGGATGTTATAGTAATTGATACAAAACCTCACTATGGCATGCTATTATCTCAACAATGGGCTACAGCAGTAGGCGCAAATGTTTAGTTGGATCTATCATATGCTACAATCCCAATCAATGGAAGCCAGGTTAATTTGTATAGAGAACCACGTGCCCCTAGGGTAATTGATAAAATAGACCCTAGTATGTTAAACTGTATGATTGATATGGATCTCAACAATTTTAGAATACAACCAATTGTACCTTGGTTGAAAAATATTGATTCTATTGTGACTGAATTGGAATCTCAACAACATGATTTATGACACATGTATTTTGATGGAGCTTTCTCTAAAGAAGGATGTGGAGCAGAAGTTCTTTTTGTGTCCCCATCAGGTATAACCTTCAAATATACCTTTTTGCTATCCTTTCAGTGTACAAACAACACTGCTGAATATGAAGCCTTGTTATTGGGACTTGAAGTTGCAAAAGGCATGGGATTCAGTTGTTAAGAGTACTAGGAGATTCAGAGTTGGTTGTTTCTCAGGTTAGATCTAAGTATGCATCTAAAAATGATCATTTGAAAATATATAAGCATGCAGTGTGGGATGTGATTGAACATTTTAGTGCATTCTCTATTAATTGGATAGAAAGATCAAAGAATATCATGGCTGATTTCTTCGTAAATGTTGCATTAAAAAATGATGATATAACACTAATCGGTGTATCCATAGTTGAGATAAAAGCTAGGCATGCTATTCTTGATAATGTATATAATTGGCAAGTGTTTGCGGATGATGAAGACATTCTCATATTCATACAATGTATTGATGACTATGATGGACAAAAAATTGATTGCAATGCATTGGTGGAAGTGGTGGAGGATAGAGAAACAATGTTTGGAAATGACCCGGTTCAGCTGGAAACTAATGAAATACCCAAAGGATTAGTAGAATTAGAGGTTATGTTCAATCACAGTGACAATCATTTACATCAGCATTCAACCACTAAGTTAGATGAATTGGAGGAGGTAAACTTGGGGACAAAATCATCACCCAAGTTGGTATAGATTGGAAAACCTTTGTCTCCTCATATCAAAGTTAACCTTATTAATCTATTGAAAAGATATAAGCATGTTTTTGCTTGGTCTTATGAAGACCTAAACGTGTATAGACAAGATCTGTTTCAGCATGAAGTCCCTTTGCTTTCAGATGCTAAGCCTTTTCGATGGAAATAGAGACCCATCAACCCCCTTTAGGAAAGTAAAATGCAACAAAAGTTAACCAAGCTGAGGGAAGGGGGGATCATTAAACCTATAAGACACTCATCATGGGTGTCTAATTTGGTCTCTGTTAGAGAGAAGAAAGGGGACATAAGGCTCTATGTTGATTTTAGGAACCAAAATGTTGCTTATGTTGTTCTCAAAATCTGATTCACTTTAAAATCCTTATAATGATATGATAACTCTGCATGCAAAAGAGAGATTAAAGAGAAGGAAACTTTCAGGACAACATATGACAAGGTTTGATTAACCTTCTACACTTTGAACTTATCCAAAGCTCAGGTGGGTATACCTTTGTGAACTAAATTCACACTTTTAAAAGATAAATCCACAACAAACCAGTCCAAAAAATAGTGGATCTAATCACCTTAATACTAACTGAAACAAAGGAATGAAAATTGTACTCATGTTCAATATTGATCTACAAGATGTGTAATAGACAACCTTGATCTACACCAGTGCCTTATCCAAGGTCACAGAGTCATCTAAGTTCAAACAATACTTCCACAATCAAACATCTCTCCATATTCCATCAGTTTGGCTTCTGCAAATCCCTATACATGCCTAACACACATAAGAATTTATTCATACCATACTAAGCTGTATTCATCAAAATTCAAAGTATCCCAAAAAGAATTTACTGGTAGAAAATGATTCTTGCATATTTAATTCCCCTTGTCAAGAGAAAAGCTAAGAAACATATCTACTGAAAGTTGCCTTACAACCCATATTCAAACCAAATAACCCTAGATTACTTAGAATGAAATAGTGAACACTTGTAAACATACTTGAAGACAACACAAAGCTCCAACTCAAAACCAATGGTCTGTATATTGATATTTTCTTCAAAAAAGTATTACAAAAACCTTTGTATATTCTCCATTAAAACTTGGAAAAGCTCAGATAAATTTTTGCAGCGTTTTCTTACAATTCCTTGCGATCCTTTTTTTTCTAGTCCTGGTATCCATTTATAACAATATGGATGCACACATAGCTTCAGACTTTTCTAGGAGAGTTTGTTACAATCATTACTTCTTAAGAAGAAGTTACAAAATATTTTACAAAAGTGGTTATAAGTCTCTTTCAACATCTGCAGCCTCTTCCTCTTGTTGTTCTGTTGCAACATTTTCTAACTACTCCACATCAAGCATTGCATACTTTCTTGTCCATTCCTGATACACCTCATCAGTAGGCCATGAGAAGTTGATCACTCTTGTTTTTGTCTTCACTAACCTTTTCCAAGAATTCCTCATTTTATTGACCTTTGAAATCTAGAAACCATAATGAGATTTGATTTACTCAATCTCTTCAATTATTTTGACAAATATGGAGGCATCCTCTGATTTAACAATTCCTTTTATTCTCAGTGACAATTTGGATTTCAATTCTTTAAGCAATATTTGTTTGTCCTTTAATTGGGTTGGGCTGACAAAACCTCTTGGGAGTAATTCGAAAACTTGATCAGTGTACTCTTTCTTGTACAAGTTGATCTTTCTATCTGCATTGTCTACTCCTTCTATCAACTTTACTAAATCCTTTGTCATATCATTTGTAGATTTAATAATGGGTTCAGCCCCTGCCTCATCATAGGATACACAAATCAGTTCTATATCCTGCTCTCTGGGTCTCCATTTATCAAAAATAGGCATTAATACAGCCTTGTCCCCATTTAACTCATTCCACATTTCCAAAATCTTACTCATGTTGTTATACATTAGTGAAGACCCTATAGTGTCAGCAAAACTTAAAATTGTAGCCATTACCGTCTCTTCATATTTCTTTGCATATAAGGCTTGAGCTTGTTTTAAATTCTCCAACTCATGGGGAGTGATCTCAATCAACTAAGAACTAGAAGGTGTTGGAGATGGTGGGAACTCAATAATGGGGCTAGTAGGGAGGTCTTGTAGGACAAGAGGCAATTGTCAATGTTGAGGACTCACCTTGATGGTGTTGTCCTGCCAACTGGCTTTGTAGCTTGGCGATGATGCTATCTTTACCTCTTACCTCTTCCTTGACATTATTGTAAGCTTTTAAAACTGTCTCCAATTTAACTTGGAGATCTGCCTTTTCCTTAGCCTCTCTTTCTGCTACTGCAACACTAAAATTTACAGTCTCTAGCATAGTGCTAGCAACTTCCACTACCCTAGTTCTCTACACTCTTCTCACTATCATTCCTCCAAGGTAACTTGACCCTTGGGTGTCCTTATTCCTTTTATTTTCATCTCTTTTCAGAGACCACATGACCAGTGCAACATTATCTTTGCTGAAAGTCCCTCCATTGGTTTGGTCTCCTTTCTCACTGCCTCTAAAACCAAGTCATCTGCTATGTCCCGTTCAAGGAGAATGAGTACCCCAGCCTATGCTACCATCTCTCTTCCCTGCTCAAGAGTGATGGTCTTAAACTCATCAACCATTTATTGCTTTATCTCTTCCTCCACCACAGTTGGATGTCTATGAAGCTCCTCACCTTTCCTCTTTTCACACCTAGCATTAAATTTATCAATATTCTACTTCCACATGAATTGCATGAAAGCTCCTGATGTGACAAAGTTATTGTCAGCCAAGAAATCCTCACTGGCTTGCTTGATCACAAGATCCCACTCTTGGCCTTTGAACTCATTAGTAGTAATGCTCATTTCAGCAGTGAGGGGTTCTTTTGTCATTCCCTCTTCTACTTCATCATATGTGTATGCTATCTCTCCAAGACTGCCTAACCTTAATAGTTGCTCAACTAATGCCTGTTCATCTCCTATATGAATAGGGGATTAAGATGGGGAATACAAGGGTTCATCAAATTGTACTTCTTTTCCCACTCTTTGTTTCTTTGGGCTATCTTGAATGTCAATGATATCCTGTATCTTCCTCTTCCCTTTTGAGGTAGAGGGCTCCCCTGTTGTTGGCATCAACACACTGTAGTTGGACTTCTTATGAAACATGTAGTCACTAGGAAGGATTGCTCTGGCAGATGCAGACCTATTTAGAACCAGTCTTTCCTTTTCAAGGTTGTTCTTAATAACAACCTCCCTCTTTTCTTTCAATGTTTGCATCACATCCTCAAAACAATGAATTAAGAACTTTATCTTCTCTTCAGAGGGGTGAAAGCTAGACAAAGGGTCATAGCTAGTGTCAAATTGGTGCACCAAGTCTAAAGCCTTTTTGTAGGCCACCCACTTTTCCTTCCTCAGCTCTTGCTCATCTAAATGAAACTCATTCCTAATGAGGTCTTCAAGAAGCTGGAATTGGTGGGGTCTACCTCTGCATATTGCCCTCTTTCTGAACATGTCATTGAAGAAGTCCTCAGGGTGAGCACACTAGGATACTGCAGTTGACAAATGGTACGGTTGAAGGAAATTTTCAAAACACTTCCAACCTCCTTTAATTATTACAAATTGATGTGCTATGGTAACTATAGGGAAAATGGTCCCTTTACCTCTGCCTATTAACTCTCCCTCTTGCACACCACCAATCTACCTAAGGATCTCTGCAATTCCCACTTTAAGAGGGACCTGATAGGGCAACAAAAATGGAGTGCCTTTGAAGCCATATACTCTGAAAACTATGGAGATAGGGTATAAATAGATATCACCCCAATTGTGGACAATTTTGATATTCTCGGCAAACTCTTTCAGCCTAATGAATTCCAAAAGAACCTTAGGGAATCTTGGATTCTCTGAATAGATAAGAGTCCTAAACTTAGATGCAAAACATTTATCAAACTTCAAGAAGCTTGCATCTTCTCTATCCCATGACAACACTGTAACCCATAACTGCACTGGCGTCTTCTCTCCATTTTTCTCTTTCACAATATCCATTCCTTGCAAAATAGTCACCAGCTTTTAACAAAAATAAATGCTTAAGGAGGGAGTACCATCCAAAAGGCCTATCCACTTTCCCATTCTTTATTCCTATCAGTCCTTCATGGATGGCATCAGTGATATAGGAAGCATAATCAAAGGTCACTGGCAAATAGGGGTTCAAAATTTGAGCAATCATTAGCATGTAATGAGTTGGTATATTTGCCTCAGCATCTTCTCCTAGAATTTGGCAGAGTGACCAATATAATCCTTTGTCCCTAAGGGTAAATAGATTTAAAGAAAACGACTCTTCAGTATTAGGTCCTACAACTGTTAACCCACCTATCTTCACAAAGAATTCTATAAGAGGCCCATTTCTAAGGTGGTTCCTCTACACACTGTAAACCTGAGCTAGTGATTTGAAATTAATAGGTTCTAAAAAATTGGTAAATTCACTAAGCCCAAAAGCATTTCTGAACTCCTCATTATTTATTTCAATGAGGGTTTTCCCACTTATATCCTTAACATTTCTTGTGTATGGGTCATAGTTGTGTACAATCTGAGTTAAGAGATCCACATCCATGAATACTCCAGGGACCACCAATTTGCCTACATCCAACTCCCAGATACTATTCATTGGGGCTGGGGAGTTTCTCATGCCAAATCCAACCTTAAATAAACTGAACCTAGACAACCCAATTTGAGAGTCTCTTAGCCAGTTACCCTTATCATATAATCCCTCTCCTTTTTATAGGCGAGGAGCTCTTGACACTAGTTCTTTTACCTTTGCTGCCACATTGGTTGACAATGTCAACTATTCAAGGAAATCATCACAAATAACCCTCTCCTGGTAATTAACCTTTCCTGAGAATTCTCTTTTAGGTGCCATCTTAAAAACTATGTAAGCAATTTAATTACTAACCCCAACTGTTCTATGACAAATCAAGACCCTAATTAAAACACACTGTTAAGTAATTGCCAAACAAGAGTATAAGAGAACCTGTTGTTTGCATGAAGAAATTTGCTTTGCAAGTGAAGAAATTTTCTCTGCAAGTGAAGCAATTCGCTTTGCAAGCGCTTCTCTGCAATGAAGCCTTCATTCAATTGATGCAAAATCATATACGGTAGTCGGGCTCTTAACTGCGACATTGATATTGCATGCTTCAGCCATCTCTTCAGAATTGAATTCATAGAAGAATTCAAAAATTTCACTCCAACAGGTCATAACATGCCTGTGTATTTTCCTTTTTGCTCTTTTTCTGTTTCGGAGAGCATAAAATTGTAGCAATTTCGTTAAGTGAAATCATGCCAGCCGTCTGATCAAATGAGACTTGATCTGTCTTTACGCTGTTTTAACCTTTGCCTTTGCATCTGGGCCCTACCTCCTTTTCACCATTTCGTAAGCTTTATCCCACAAGAACTTTCCTTTTGTGAAGCTACACCAAGAGTTAGATGGAACTCTAACTGCCCGACCTTTAACCCCTACTGGGACCGTCAACCTTTTCACTAACCTCGCCTCATCTTAATGGCTAACAGTTTTTTGCTATTTTGTAGAGGTTAATCTGCTTACACCTTCAGGCCATGAAACAACAAGAAGCATTGGATCAATCTTGAGATCAACATCTTTTAAGCGAGACCTTCATTACTTACCCCACTTATCTACCGATTAACAAATGCCACATGGCACTCAGCCATTAGCTCTAGGAAACTCTTCGGGTTTAGTTCAGAGTCAACCACATGTCTTACTTCCTACATAACAGTCGGTTACACCTTGGTGGGCCTTTAATCACCTTTTGGAAATACATGTCAATTGACACATCACCATCAAGCTTTACAAGAAGTAATAGTTGTCATTCCACGTCATGCTGGGAAGGACCTCTCTTTCTCTTTCACCATTTCGCAAGCCTTATTCCTTGCTTGATTTGCAGCCATAAAACAACAAGAACCCTTGGATCAAAATAGAGTTGATCCTTTTTTACCTTTATGGTTTATCTATTCTTCAAGCCCACTAGCTCTTTCGCCATTTCCCAGACCTTAAAATATGAGCATCTTACTTTCACGAACTCACACGAACCGTTAGATCATATCAAACTTGCCCGATGCTTAACAACCTACTTGAATCCGCCAAACGTGGGTTGTCTGACTCAGCTTTATCGACTTGGTGTCTAATCATTCCAAAACTGACATGTCAACTTTTTATTCGCTGAGAGAAAACATCAGGATCCACTTTATCCTTGCCACCTATATCTGCCAGGTCACTTATTATCCCACAACATGACTCATCTTCTTGGACCCACCTTTTAATCCTTGAATCCAATTCGTGGACCACTTTGATCTTCGGCCATGTGTCATTATCTTACTTGCCATCTCAACCAGCTGGACTGCTTGCTTGGAACGCCATGTCATTTTGCTATTTCACAAAAGCTATCTTTCGAGCATCTTTCTCCTACAAAACTATGCTAGTGGTTAGATCTTTGAGAACCTGTGCATCCATTATGCTTCTTATAAAGCTCTTTTTTCCAGGCCAAAAAACCTTTCACTGTTTCATAGGGCATAACATGTGAGCATCTATTAGCCACGAAACAATGCGAGCTGTCGATTTCTCTTGAACTTGATCACCTTTTAGCCGTGGAAAAGTCTTCACCACTGGGTCCTGCAAAACATTTTCATCATTTCGTGAAAGGTAATTTACTCTCTCATTTCGGCTACGAATCAATGCCAGCTGTCAGATCTTGAGCGAGATGGAGTCTCATTAAACCAAATCAAATGCACATAGTTGAACATGCTTTTTCCTTTTGCTATTTCGCATAGCTTAACACACGCGCAACTTCACCTAATGAAATGGAAAAAGTCATAGATTCATCTGGAAGTTGCGTGACACTTACTAGACCCGACAACATTAGAAGGAAAAAGACATAAGGCATAGATTTTTATGATTATTTAACAACCACCTAGGTAGATAACAAGGGGGGACACTTCACACGACCCCATGACCCATTACTTAAGTGAATAAAGTAATGCATGAATAGAAACCAGAGGGTTTTGATCAGACATTTGATCGATTTAAAACTAAAACCCTTAACCCTTAAAGACCTAACATAGATTTGAAGCAATTAAAACCATACCTGACACAAAATTTCAAAAACCTAGCCAATCATGGGGAAAGAAAACCCATTTCTTAAACACTAATAATAGTGGCTCTGACTAGGGATGGTTGATCACAAGATCAACACAAGAAACTTAGGAAACTCATGAGAAACAGACCAAAACACAGACCCAAACAAAAACACCAGGAAACAAACAAAATATATACAAATAAAGGACCAACTGTGCATGGACTTCAAGAGAAATAATGTTTCAAGAACTATCCATGCATTGGAAATTCCTATACTTCATCATTCATATTTTTCATAAAATAAGAATCCTTTCCATTTAAATCATAGACCACAAAAGGGCCCATCCATAATTATTCAAATTTCTTGTGTTTTCACTTGTCCTATCCTCTTACATTCCACTGAAGAACAATATCATCAATTTGAAACTTTCTTAATGATGTCCTTTTATCAAAAAGGTTCTTGGACTGTAGTTGGATCTTCAGATTTATTTTATGAGCTAGAGCTTTGATCTCTTCCACTTCCACTATCTGAATCATTCAGTTTTCCATAGGTTCAGATAGCTCCATATCTTCAACTTGCAATATTTTATAAACTAGAAGAAGATTGTTTACTGGCAGTCTAGCTTGAGTACCATAAACCAGTTCAAAAGGTGACATTCAAATGGCCTTCTTGACTGTTACTCTATTAGCCCACAAGGCTAATTTCAACTTTTGGTCCCAAGACCTCTTGTTCTCTTCTAGGATATTCTTGATGATGTTCAAGAGGATTTTATTACTAGATTCAACTTGTCCATTTCCTTGAGGATGATAAGGTGAATAGTAAGACATGAGTATCCCATGACTAGTACAAAATCCAACAAACTCTTCTGACCTAAAACTCATGGCATTGTCCATTACTAATTTTGCAGGTATTCCAAATCTAGTTATAACATTGTCCATTAGGAAGTCAATGACAAATTTACTCATAGCTCTTCTTGTGGGAATAGCTTCAATCCATTTAGTAAAATAATCAGTGGCTACTATGATCCATCTATGACCTCTTCCTGATCTCTCAACAATCTCTCCAATAAAATCAATGCCCCATTGGACAAAAGGGGCTTCCACTGTGACTAGATTTAGGGGTAAAGCTCTTTCATACTCAATTTGGATGAAATGTTTTGACATGGGTCACATTTCCTGACATGTTCATGAGCATCCTTGAATAAGGTAGGCCAATAGTACCCAGCCCAGTTATCTTACTAGCGGTCGTCTTAGTAGAGTAATGGCCTCAACATACCCCATCATGCATTTCAATCAACACCTTTTTAGCCTGGAATTCATCCAAACACATTAGCAATTCTCCATCTCTTTTTCTTCAAAATAGATCACCTTGAATGAGAACATATTTTTGTGACTTGAGTTTTAGAGTTCTCCTCTGCTTATGTGTCATTCCATCTGAAAATGTAGCATCTCTTAAGAATCGGACTATCTCTGAATACCAAGGTTTCCTTTCAATACTAGTGATTGAAGTATTTTTGATTTCTACATTATGTATCTCAACATCCAAAAGATTAGATTCAGTCATGATCTTGGCTAGACCTAAGCCTCTCACCAATTTGGTGATCTTTATTTCCAAGTCAAATTCTTGGATTCTATTAATCCATCTGCACCTTTTTCCTGTAACCTCAGATTGGGATAAAATATCCTTGACTACAGCATGTGGGACATAAGCAGTGATTTTTGCATTCACTAGGTATGGTCTGAAAGCCTTAACAACTTTAACTAAAGCATAAGCCTGTTTCTCCATGGTTTCATACTTCAATTCTGCTGCTTGCAAAGACTTTCTATAAAAGGCTATGGGATGTTCATATCCCTCATTATCTTTTTGTAACAACACTGTAGCTACTGTATGGTATGAAGCAAAAGAGAACAAAGAGAAGGGCTTACTGTAATCAGGAGATTTCAGCACTAGTGCTTCCTGAATGGCCTTTTTAATTTCAGCAAAAGCCTTTGAGGCTTCTTGATCCCAACAAAACTTGGTATCCTTCTTGAGAAACTTGACAATGGGTTTCACTATCTCTACAAAGTTTGCAATGAATCTTCTAACAAAATTTACTTTGCCTAAAAAGGATTGAATACCTTTAACATTCTTCAGTTCCGACACTTTGTTTATTGCTTCAATTCTTTCAGGGTCTATTCTAACCCCTTCCTTGGAAACAATATGCCCCAATAATTTTCCTTCGGTGACCCCAAAATGACACTTCTTGGGATTTAATGACACACCAAATTCCAAAGCTTTATTGAACACCTTTTCCAAATGTCCACAGTGGTCATCGGCCCTTTTAGAGAAGCAACTTAGATCATCTTGATAGACCACCATTATGATATTGATGAATTCTTTAAAGGCTACATCCATAGCTCTCTGAAATGTAGCTCCAGCATTTTTTAATCCAAATGGCATTCTTACATAGACATATGTTCCCCATGGAGTAGTGAAAGTAGTTTTGAACTATTCATATTCCCTCACAAACACTTGATTGTATCCTGAAAAACCATCCATCATGGACAATAGATCACAACCTATTACTCTCTATAGCATAGCTTCCATATTGGGGGAAGAGTAATTGTCTTTTAAAGAAGTGACATTCAAATTTCTAAAATCCACACACAATCTAATGTCCCCATTTTTCTTTCTTATTGGGACCAAATTGGAGACCCATGAAGAATGTCTTATAGGTTTAATAATCCCCCCTTCTCTTAACTTAGTCAATTCTTGCTGCATCTTAGTTTCTAACATGGGATTAATAGGTCTCTGCTTCTGTCTGAAAGGCTTAGCATTTGGAAGTAAAGGAATTTCATGCTGAAAAAGGTCTTGTCTATATGGCTTTAGGTCTTCATAAGACCAAGCAAAAACATGTTTATATCTTTTCAATAAATTAATAAGATTAGTTCTGACATGAGGGGGTAATTTCTTCCCGATGTATACTAACTTAGGGGATGACTCAATCCCCAGGTTTACCTCCTCCAACTCTTCTAACTTGGTGGTAGATTGCTGGTGTAAGTGACTGTCATTGTAACTGAACATGCTCTCTAGTTCTACCAACCCCTTAGGTATCTCATTTGTTTCCAATTGGACCAAGTCATTTCCAAACATTATTTCCTTATTCTCAACCACCTCCACCAATGCATTGCAATCAATCTTCTATCCATCATAATCATCAACACATTGAATGAACCTAAGAATATCTTCATCATCAACAAAAACTTGCCAATTATACACATTATCAGGGATGGTAGGCCTAGATTTTATTTCCACAGTGGAGATGCCGGTTAGTGTTGCATCATTATTTTTCAATGCAACATTAGCTAGAAAATCTGCCATAATATTTTTTGATCTCTCTATCCAATTAATAGAAAATGCACTAAAATGCTCAATGACATCCCAAACTGCATGTTTATATCTCTTTAATCTATCATTTTTGGATGCATATTTGGATCTTACTTGAGAGACAACCAATTCTAATTAGTCCCCTAAAACTTTCAATAGCTAGATTCCATGCCTTTTTGCAACTTCAAGCCCCAATAATAGGGCTTCATACTCTGCAGTATTATTTGTGCATTGGAAAGACAATAAAAAAGAATACTTAAAAGTGATACCTAATGGAGATACAAAAAGAACCCCTGCTCTAGATCCTTCTTTGGAGCAAGCTCCATCAAAATACATTTGCCACAAACCATGCTGTTGTGATTCTAATTCGACCATGATGGGGTCAATATTCTTCAACTGGGGTAAGATTGGTTGTAGTCTGAAATTATCAAGATCCACATCAATCATACAATTGAGCATACTAGGATCTACATTTTCAATTACCCTAGGAGCACGTGGTTCTCTGTACAACTTGACCTGATTCCCATTGATTGGAATGGTGGCATAAGATAAATCCAGTTGGACATTTCCTCCTACTGGTGCTGCCCACTACCTAGACAACAACATACCATAATGGGGTTTATTGTCAGTAACAATAACATCCATTTTATAAGTTGCCTCAGGGAATGCTTCTATCTTTACTTCAACATCTCTCATTGTCCCTATCACAATTACTTCCTTGTTATCCATAGCATAGCATTTTCCATATATAGTGGTTACTGATAGTCCTAATTCTTTCATAACACCATAGGGCATTACATTAGCAACAGCTCCTGAATCTATCATGCATTTTTTTATCAACCGGTTGTTCACTAACAAAGTAACATAAAAAGGGTCTATCTATGAAGGCTCTTGAGTGATAATGGTTCCAACATAAACCTCTGGGGTTTGGAGTTCCTGATCCTTTCCAATTTTAGCTGAACTGGTGGGTAGGACTATGTCACTATCAGATATATTAGAAAACAAAGACAAAGTTGCATCCCTATGTTCTTTTATTTTCAATAATTCTACTAATGGGATAGTAACCTTCAATTGTGTAAGAGCTTGATCCATGTCAAATGTGGAACTACTGCTTAATTCAGTATTAGCTCTAACTCTTTCTGCCTTAAGCTGACTTGCCCTTTTTGTTGTGGCAGCTCCTTGTATATCACTGGTATTTTAATCATCTGTACTCTTGGGTACATCTTTAACCTGTTCCTTCTTTTCTTGACCGATTTTAGGGAAAGTAGTAGCACTACTTGTTGCCCCCTTTTGAGTAACCTCTTTTATGAACATGGAACCAGGTTCACCTTGATCAATGTCCTTATTGGTGCTCCTTAAGTTGTAATTGTGTTTTGCTTTAGCAATAGCAGCTTTGGTGAGACTTTTAACTTCTTCCTCACTAGGCCTTCTAAGATGAACTTCTTCATCTTCAATTGTTACCACATTCAAGGTAGGATGCCATTCTAGTGTTAGTTGTCCTTGAAAAAACCTTTCATTATCCAACACATCACTATATTTACTTTGTATAGATTCCTCATCACTTTCTATAATAGTCTCAAACATGTTAATGTCAGGCTCAACTTCTTGTCTCATGGACTCTTCAAGGGCTTGAGCCACTACACACTGATGAGGAGAATGTGGCCCATCACAAGCAATACACCAAGGAGTATTTTCTATATTATGGACATTTTTCCCTTTTAAGGGATCTGGGGTATCCTAATTTTGAGCAATTTTAGGCTTCTCATTTTGGGGTTTGCCATCTTTCCGGTTGGTATTATAAGGCATGTCATGTAGTCTAGGGGGTCTATCTTGCCAGTTATAATGAGGCTTATCATTTTTGTTCACCTTGATAGTCAAATCCTTCATAGAAATAACCAACTTTTCTATCTTGTCTTCCTCCTTAGTAGCTTTGCTAGGTTGTTGTTTTGTTTCTTGCCATAACCTACCATCTGTTCTCCTTCCTAACTTCCTAGATGCTTTTCTATTGCTTTCCACATTAATGGCAATCCTAAATGCATCCCTCAAGTTATGTGGATTTTTATCCCTCAAGATATAGGCCATCTTAGAATCAAATGCATTATAATAGGTGTTCAAACACATGTTATCATCTAACCTCATCACCTAATATAATATATGCATGGCCTTTTGAAATCTAGCATTGAAATCGGTGACCATTTCATTATCAAATTTTCTAATGTTATTAAATTCATTGAGCATGAAGCTCATATTTTTTTTGTCACCATATTGTTCTTGAAAACAATTCTTAAAGTCCTCCCATGACCTAATGCTATTAACTGGAAGACCTCTGTACCAATCTCTTGCATCATCAACCAGGGATTGAACAAACAATTTCATTATGACATCTTCATCCACTATCTCATATTCATTTATTAGGTCCCCAAAAGATTTTAAATGTTCCTCAGCACTAATTGCATTATTTCTAGCAAACTTATGGAGTTTGTCCCTTAACTCAGTAGGAACATGGTTGGGATATCCTGAGATCCCATCAAAGAACAATTGTCTATACTGCTCCAAGTTGATAGGTCTCCTTTGAAAAGGGTTAGCAACATTATTGTTTCCCATGTTCATTCTGGCTTTTGGAATTGGGGACTGAGATATTTGGCTATGCTAATTGTTCACAGGGATTTGACTAACTGTTGCTATATTAGTAGGCACAGTAGGCTGAATTTTAACCGAGGGAAGGGAAATTTGCTGAGGATCAGGCTTACTAAGATCTTCTAATGGAAAAATGAAAGGGGGAGATTTCAGGTGACTAATTTTTCTTTTGACTTCCTGATTAGCTGCTTCCAACTCAGCTTTCTCTAGCTCCATTTGTAGATCCTCCTTTTCCTTCCTTATTCTTTCCATCTCTCTCTCATGTGCTGATAGCCTATGAGAAATCTCCTCTATATTTCTAGATCCAGTTCCATCATCTACCCATTTCTGCTTCCCTTTATCAACATTATTCCTAGGAGGCTGTGAATCACTAAGCACTTCCCTGTTTGGTTGGACTACTGACCTATATACTGGCTTAGCCTTAGGGATTAAAATCTCTCTGACCATAGGGCCTTCTTCATCACTCTTTTCTTTTTCCTTAGCCAACACCTCAAGATCAGCTATCTGTCTAAGAAGCCTATCTCTCTCCATTAGTTTTGCTTTGACTTCTCCTTATTTGCTTCCTTTTGGGCTCTTAAAGAGATTAAGTGGTGAACCCTCCTATTTAAATCTTCTATTGCTTGTGACACTTTATCTTCATCAGGGAAATTCTCCTCAGAGTTAGATATATTGACTTGATCTATATCAATCAAGCTGATATTTCCATCAATTGCTCTAGGAACAAAATGTTTGATTGCATTTGAACTAGTCCTATCTCTCGTAGACACACTAACATGAGATATATCTTGATTTAAAGCATGAGCATTATCTATATTTCCAAACAATCCAGAATGGAAACCTAATATATCATGTTCAGAATCTCTGGAAGAAGAATTAGACTTTGCATAAACAGGTCGATCAGGTATCTTACCAGTATTATTATTCTTTTGCACCCAAGTAGCATTTGATGGTTCATGAAGCACTGACCTCTTCTGACCTCTTCATGACTGTTCTGGAAAAGCTTCTTGCAAAGTTTCAGGAGGATGCTTCTTCATGAATGATCTAGTGTTTTTTCCTCCTTGCATTATGCTTGTCTTCCTTTTTAGAATTTTATGTATTTCACAAGGACTGGTTCCAAGATAATAGAGTCGCCACCCACAAAACTATGGGAATTATAAAAACAAGCTTAGAACAAAATGTTGCATAGCTTAAGACCAAATCAAATATCAATAGAAAATAGAGGGAACTTCCAAAAGGGACCTCTAGACACAACTCCTATATTTACCGAAGCACTAGTTGATTCCACAAACACACAATGATTTTTCCTTATAAATCTAAGCACAAATCTGCATCTGGATCCTTATTATGAATCTCCCCAGTAGAGTTGCCACTTTTGTTGTTCTCAAAATTTGATTCACTTTAAAATCCTTATAATGATATGATAACTCTACATGCAGAAGAGAGATTAAAGAGAAGGAAACTTTTAGGACAACATATGACAAGGTTTGATTAACCTTCTACACTTCAAACCTATCCAAAGCTCAAGTGGGTATACCTTTGTGAATTGAATTCACACTTTTAAAAGATAAATCCATAGCAAACCAGTCCAAAAAATAGTGGATCTAATCACCTTAATACTAAATGAAACAAAGGAATGAAAATTGTACTCATGTTCAATATTGATCTACAAGATGTGTAATAGACAACCTTGATCTACACCAGTGCCTTATCCAAGGTTACAGAGTCATCTAAGTTCAAACAATACTTCCACAATCAAACATCTCTACATATTCCATCAGTTTGGCTTCTGCAGATCCCTATACATTCCTAACACACATAAGAATTTATTCATACCATACTAAGCTGTATTCATCAAAATTCAAAGTATCCCAAAAAGAATTTACTGGTAGAAAATGATTCCTGCATATTTAATTCCCCTCCTGAAGAGAAAAGCTAAGAAACATATCTACTAAAAGTTGCCTTACAACCCATATTCAAATGAAATAACCCTATATTACTCAGAATGAAACAGTAAACACTTGCAAATATACTTGAAGACAACACAAAGCTCAAACTCAAAACCAATGGTCTGTATATTGATATTTTCTTCAAAAAGGTATTACAAAAACCTTCAAATATTCTCCATTAAAACTTGGAAAAGCTCAGATAAATTTCTGCAGTGTTTTCTTACAATTCCTTGCGATACTTTTTTTTTCTAGTCCTGGTATCCATTTATAACAATATGGATGCACACATAGCTTTGGACTTTCCTAGGAGAGTTTGTTACAATCATTACTTCTTAAGAAGAAGTTACAAAACATTTTACAAAAGCGGTTATAAGTCTCTTTCAACATCCGTGGCCTCTTCCTCTTGTTGTTCTGTTGCAACATTTTCTAACTACTCCACATCAAGCACTGCATAATTTCTTATCCATTCCTGATACACCTCATCAGCAGGCCATGAGAAGTTGATCACTCTTGTTTTTGTCTTCGCTAATCTTTTCCAAGAATTCCTCATTTTCTTGACCTCTGAATTCAGGAAACCATAATGAGATTTGATTTTCTCAATCTCTTCAATTGTTTTGACAAATATGGAGGCATCCTCTGATTTAACAATTCCTTTTATTCTTAGTGACAATTTGGCCTCCCATTCTTTAAGCCATATTTGTTTGTCCTTTAATTGGGTTGGGCTAACAAAACCTCCTAGGAGTAATTCAAAAAATTGTTCAGTGTACTCTTTCTTGTACAAGTTGATCTTTCTATCTGCATTGTCTACTCCTTCTACCAACTTTACTAAATCCTTTGTCATATCATTTATAGATTTAATAATGGGGTCAGCCCCTGCCTCATCATAGGATACACAAATTAGTTCTATATCCTGCTCTTTGGGTCTCCATTTATCAAAAATAGGCATTAATATAGCCTTGTCCCCATTTAACTCATTCCACATTTCCAAAATCTTACTCATGTTGTTATACATTAGTGAAGACCCTATAGTGTCAACAAAACTTAAAATTGTAGCCTTTACTCTCTCTTCATATTTCTTTGCATATAAGGCTTGAGCCTGTTTTAAATTCTCCAACTCATGGGGAGTGATCTCAATCAACTGAGAACTAGAAGGTGCTAGAGATGGTAGGAACTCAAAAATGGGGCTGGTAGGTGGAGGTCTTGTAGGAGAAGAGGAGATCATCAATGTTAAGGACTCACCTTGATGGAAATGTCCTGCCAACTGGCTTTGTAGCTTGGTGATGATGCTATCTTTACCTCTTACCTCTTCCTTGGCATTGTTGTAAGCTTTTAAACTATCTCCAACTTAACTTGGAGATCTATCTTTTCCTTAGCCTCTCTTTCTGCTACTACAACACTAAACTTTGTAATCTCTAGCACAGTGCTAGTAGCTTCCACTACCCCAGTGCTCTACACTCTTCTCACTATCATTCCTCCAAGGTAACTTGAGCCTGGGGTGTCCTTATTCCTTTTATTTTCATCTCTTTTAAGAGACCACATGATCAGTGCAACATTATCTTTGTTGAAAGTGACTCCCTCCATTGGTTTGGTCTCCTTTCTCACAGCCTCTAAAACCAAGGCATCTACTATGTCCCATTTAGGGAGAACGAGTACCCCAGCCTATGCTACCATATCTCTTCCCTGCGTAGGAGTGATGGTCTTGAACTCATCAACCATTTCTTGCTTTATCTCTTCCTCCACCACAGCTGGATCTCTGTGAGGTTGCTCACCTTTCCTCTTTTCACACATAGCATTAAATTTATCAATAATCTACTTCCACACAAATTGCATGAAACCTCCTGATGTGACAAAGTTATTGTCAGCCAAGAAATCCTCACTGGCTTGGTTGATCTCAGGATCCCACTCCTGGCCTTTGAACTCATTAGTAGTAATGCTCATTTCAACAGTAAGGGTCTCTTCTGGCATTCCCTCTTCCACTATATCATATGTGTATGCTATCTCTCCAAGACTGCCTAACTGTAGCAGTTACTTATCTGCTACCTATTCATCTCCCATATAATAGGGGATTGAGATGGGGAATACAATGGTTCATCCAAATTGTACTTCTTTTCCCACTCTTTGTTTCTTTGGGCTATCTTGAATGTCAATGACATCCTATATCTTCCTCTTCCCTTTTGAGGTAGAGGGCTCCCCTGTTGTTGGCATCAACACACTATAATTGGACTTCTTATTCAACATGTAGCCACCAGGAGGGATTGCTCTAGCAGATGCAGACCTATTTAGAACCAGTCTTGCCTTTTTAGGGTTGTTCTTAATTACAACCTCCCTCTTTTCTTTCAATGTTTGCATCACATCCTCAAAACAACGAATTAAGAACTTTATCTTCTCTTCAAAGGGGTGAAAGCTAGACAAAGGGTCATAGCTAGTGTCAAATTGGTGCACAAAGTCTAAAGCCTTTTCGTAGGTCACCCACTTTTCCTTCCTTATCTCTTGCTCATCTAAATCAAACTCATTCCTAATGAGGTCTTCAGGAAGCCAGAATTGGTGGGGTCTACCTCTACATATTGCCCTCTTTCTGAACATGTCATTGAAGAAGTCCTTAGGGTCAGCACACCGGGATACTGCAATTGACAAATGGTATAGTTGAAGAAAATCTTCAAAACTTTTCCAACCTCCTTTAATTATTACAAATTGATGTGCTATGGTAACTATATGGAAAGTGGTCCCTTTACCTCTGCCTATTAACTCTGCCTCTTGCACATCATCAATCTACCTGAGGATCTTTGCAATTCCCACTTTAAGAGGGACCTGATAGGGAAACAAAAATGGAGTGCCTTTGAAGCCATATACTTTGAAAACTATGGAGATAGGGTATAAATAGATATCACCCCAATTGTGGACAATTTTGATATTCTTGGCAAACTCTTTCGGCCTAATGAATTCCAAAAGAACCTTAGGGACTCTTGGATTCTTTGAACAAATAAGAGTCCTAAACTTAGATGCAAAACATTTATCAAATTTCAAGAAGCTTGCATCTTCTCTATCCCATGACAGCACTGTACTCCATAACTGCACTGGCATCTTCTCTCCATTTTTCTCTTTCACAATATTTGTTCCTTGCAAAATAGTCACCACCTTTGAACAAAAATAAATGCATAAGGAGGGAGTACCATCCAAAAGGCTTATCCACTTTCCCATTCTTTATTCCTATCAGTCCTTCATGCATGGCATCAGTGATATAGGAAGCATAATCAAAGGTCACTACCAAAGAGGGCTTCAAAACTTGAGCAATCATTAGCATGTAATGAGTTGGCATATTTGCCTCAACATCTTCTCCTAGAATTTGGCAAAGTGACCAATATAATCCTTTGGCCCTAAGAGTAAATAGATTTAAAGAAAAAGGCTCTTCAGTATTAGGTCCTAGAACTGTTAACCGACCTATCTTCACAAAGAATTCTTTAAGAGGCCCATTTCTAAGGTGGTTCCTCTACACACTGTAAACCTGAGCTAGTGATTTGAAATTAATAGGTTCTAAAAAATTAGTAAATTCACTAAGTCCAAAAGCATTTCTGAACTCCTCATTATTTATTTCAATGAGGGTTTTCCCACTTATATCCTTAACACTTCTTGTGATTGGGTCATAGTTGTGTACAATCTGAGTTAAGAGATCCACATCCATGAATACTCCAGGGACCACCAATTTGCCTACATCCAACTCCCAGATACTGTTCATTGGGGCTGGGGAGTTTCTCATGCCAAATCCAACCTTAAATAATCCCAACCTAGACAACCCAATTTGAGAGTCTCTTAGCTAGTTACCCTTATCATATAATCCCTCTTCATTTTTTAGGCGAGGAGCTCTTGGTACTAGTTCTTTTACCTTTACTGCCACATTGGTTGACAATGTCAACTGTTCAAGGAAAACATCACAGATAGCCCTCTCCTGGTAGTTAACCTTTCCTGAGAATTCTCTTTTAGGTGCCATCTTAAAAACTATGCAAGCAATTTAATTACTAACCCCAACTATTCTATGACAAATCAAGACCCCAATTAAAACACACTGTTAAGTAATTGCCAAACAAGACTATAAGAGAACCTATTTTTTGCTTGAAGAAATTTGCTCTGCAAGTGAAGCAATTTTCTTTGCAAGCGCTTCTCTACAACTACTCTTCAAAATGATGCCTTCATTCAATTGACGCGAAATCATATGTGGTAGTCAGGCTCTCAACTGTGACATTGATATCACATGCTTCGACCATCTCTTCAGAATTCAATTCATAGAAGAATTCAAAAATTTCACTCCAACGGGTCATAACATGCTTGTGTATTTTCCTTTTTGCTCTTTTGCCATTTCGCAAAGCATAACATTCTAGCAATTTCACCAAATGAAATTATGCCTGCCATCTGATCAAATGAGACTTGATCGATCTTTACACCATTTTAACCTCTTTGCCTTTGCATCTGGGCCCTACCTCCTTTTCACCATTTTGCAAACTTTATCCCGCGAGCACTTTCCTTTCGCGAAGCTACGCCAAGCATTAGATGGAACTCTAACCGCTCGGCCTTTAACCCCTACCGAGACCGTCAACCTTTTCACTAACCGCACCTCATCTTGATGACTAACATTTTTTCACTATTTCACAGAGGTTAATCCGCTTACACCTTCGGGCCACAAAACAATGAGAAGCATTGGATCAATCTTGAGATGAACATCTTTTAAGCGAGACCTTCATTACTTACACCACTTATCTACGGGTTAACAAATGCCACATGGTACTCGGCCATTAGCTCTAGGAAACTCTTTAGGTTTAGTTCAGAGTCAACCACATGTCTTACTTCCTACATAACCACCGGTTACACCTTGGCGGGCCTTTAATCACCTTTTGAAAATATGTGTCAATTGACACATCACCATCAAGATTTACAAGAAGTAATAGCTATCATTCCACGTCATGTTGGGAAGAACCTCTCTTTCTCTTTCACCATTTTGCAAGCCTTAATCCTAGGTTGATTTGTAGCCATGAAACAATGAGAACCCTTGGATCAAAATAGAGTTGATCCTTTTTTACCTTTATGCTTTATCTATTCTTCAGGGACACTAGCTCTTTCGCCATTTCGCAGACCTTAAAACATGAGCATCTTACTTTTGCAAACTCACACAAACTGTTAGATCATATAAAACTTTCCCAATGCTTAACAATCTACTTGAATCCAGCAGACATGGGTTGTCTGACTCAGCTTTATCCACCTGGTGTCTAGTCATTCCAAAATTGACATGTCAACTTTTTATTCACTGAGAGAAAACATTGGGATCCACTTTATCCTTGCCACCTGTATCTACCAGGTCACTTATTATCCCATAGTATGACTCACTTCTTGGACCCACCTTTTAATCCTTGAATCCAATTCGTTGACCACTTTTATCTTTAGCCATGTGTCATTATCTTACTTGCCATCTCAACCAGCTGGACTGCTTGCTTGGAACACCATGTCATTTCGCCATTTCATGAAAGCTATCTTTCAAGCATCTTTCTCCTGAGAAACTATGCTAGCCATTAGATCTTTGAGAACCTACGCATCTGTTATGCTTCTTATAAACCTCTTTTGCCTGGGCCAAAAAACCTTTCACTATTTCACAGGGCATAACATGTGAGCATCTATCAGCCATGAAACAATGCGAGTTGTCGATTTCTCTTGAACTTGATCACCTTTTAGCTGTGGAAAAGTCTTCACCACTAGGTCCCACAAAACCTTTTCGCCATTTCACGAAATGTAATTTACTTACTCATTTTGGCTATGAATCAACTCCAGCCATCAGATCTTGAGTGAGATGTAGTCTCGTTAAACCAGATCAAATGGACACAGTTGAACATGATTTTTCCTTTTGCTATTTTGCATAGCTTAACACACCCACAACTTCACCTAATGAAATGGAAAAAGTCATAGATTTATCTGGAAGTTGCATGACACTTACTGGACCCGACAACATTAGAAGGAAAAATACGTAAGGCATAGATTTTTTATGATTATTTAACGACCGCCTAGGTAGATAACAAGGGGGGACACTTCACACGACCCCATGACCCATTACTTAAGTGAATAAAGTAATGTAGGAATAGAAACCAAAGGGTTTTGATCAGACATTTGAGCGATTTAAAACTATACCCTTAACCCTTAAAGACCTAACATAGATTTGAAGCAATTAAAAGCATACCTGACACAAAATTTCAAAAACCTAGCCAATCATGGGGAAAGAAAACCCATTTCTTAAACATTGATAACAACTTCTTTAAAAGACAATTATTCTTCTCCCAATATGGAAGCAATGTTGTAGAGAGTAACTAGTTTTGAGCTATTGTCTATGATGGATGGGTTCTCAGGATATAACTAGGTGTTAGTAAAAGAATCTGAACAATTCAAGACTATTTTTACCACCCCTTGGGGAACATAGGTATATGTTAGAATGCCTTTTGGTTTAAAAAATGTTGGAGCTACTTTCTAGAGAGCAATGGATGTAGCTTTCAAGGAATTCATTAACATTATCATGGTAGTGTATCAAGATGATTTAACATGTTTCTCCAAAAGAGCAGATGACCATTGTGGGCACTTGGAAAAGGTTTTCAATAAAGCTCTGGAATTTGGTTTCTCTTTAAATCCAAAAAATGTCATTTTGTTGTCACTGAAGGAAAGCTGCTTTGGCATATTGTCTCCAAGGAAGATGTTAGAATACACACTAAAAGAATTCAAGCTATAAACAATGTACCTAAGCCAAGGAGTGTCAAAGGTATCCAATCTTTCTTGGGCAAGATAAATTTTGTTAGAAGGTTCATTGCCAATTTTGTAGAAATAGTTAAGCCTATTGTTAGATTACTTAAGAAAGATAAAAATTTCTATTGGGATGAAGAAGATTCAAAGGCTTTTGGTGAAATAACAAAGACTACTCAGGAGGCACCAGTGTTGAAGTCCCCTGACTACAGTAAGCCCTTTTCTCTATTTTCTTTTGCTTCTTATCATACAGTGGTTGTAGTTCTTTTACAAAAGGATAATGAAGGAAATGAACACCCTATAGCCTTTTAAAGAAAATCTCTACAAGTTGTCGAGCTAAAGTATGAAATTATGGAGAAACAAGCATATGCTCTGGTTAAGGCTGTAAAATCATTTAGGCCATATCTTGTGAATGCACAAGTAATTGCTTATGTCCAACATGCATCTGTCAAGGACATTTTATCTCAGTCTGAGGTCACTGGTAAAAGATGCAGATGGATAACCAGAATTCAAGAGTTTGATTTAGAGATTAAAATCACTAAATTGGTAAGAGGTTTAGGTCTTGCTAAGCTGATGGCTGAACCAAACCTTCTTGATGTTGAGGTGACTAATATTGAAATTAATAATATCTTGGTCACAAGTATTGAGACACAGCCCTGGTATTCAGAGAGAGTGCATTTTTTAAGGGATGGAACATATTCAGAGGGAATGACCCACAACCAAAAAAGGACACTGAGACTAAAATCTCAAAAGTATGTCCTTATTCAGGGTGATCTATATTGGTGGAATAGAGATGGGGCACTTTTGATGTTCTTGGACAAATGCCAGGCTAGAAAGATGTTAATTGAAATGCATGATGGAGTATGTGAAGGTCACTACTTTGCCAAGACAATAGCTGGTAAGATAGTCCAGGCTGGTTATTATTGGCCTACTTTAATCAAAGATACTCATGAACATGTTTGGAGGTGTGACCCATGCCAAAACATTTCTTCCAAATTGAAGTATGAGGGAGCTTTACCCCTCAACCCAGTCATAGTGGAAGCCCCTTTTGTCAAATGGGGCATTGATTTTAATGGAGAAATAGTTGAGGAATTAGGAAGAGGTCATAGGTGGATCATAGTGGCCATTGATTATTTCACTAAGTTGATTGAAGCTATACCCACTAGAAAAGCCACAAGTAAGGTTTTTATTGACTTCTTGATGGATAATGTTATAACCAGATTAAGTGTTCCTGTGAAACTTGTAATGGATAATGCCATGAGCTTTAGATCACAAGAGTTCATTGAATTTTGTACCAGTCATGGAATAATTATGTCCTACTCTTCACCATATCATCCTCAGGGTAATAGGCAAGCTAAATCCAGCAATAAGAGCCTTCTAAACATTATTAAGAAAATCCTTGAGGAGAACAAAAGGTCTTGGGACCAGAAGTTGAAGTTGGCCCTAAGGGTAGACAAGATTACTGTCAAGAAAGCAATTGGTGTGTCACCTTTTAAGTTGGTTTAAGGCATGCAATCTAGGGTGCCAGTCAATAATCTTATTCCTATATATAAGTTCCTGCAAGCTAAGGATATGGAGTTATCTGAACCTATGGAAGACAAAATGATTCAAATGGTGGAGGTGGAGGAAATCAGGACTTTGGCCCATAAGAGAAATTTGAAAATTTAGTTGCAATCCAAATATCTATTTGACAAAAGAACCTTGTTAAGAAAGTTTCAAATTGGTGACATGGTTCTTCAATGTAATGCAATAGGGCCAGATAAAGGAAAAAACAAAAAATTTGAGTCACTATGGATAGGCCCCTTTGTGGTTTATGATCTTAATGGAAAGGATTCATATTTTTTGCACAAAATGAATGGTGAGGTACAGTAATTTCTAGTGCATGGACAATTCCTAAAGTATTACTTCTCTTAAGTCCATGCACAGTAGGTCTTAGTCTATATATATTTAGATTTATTTCTATTGGTTTTCTTTAGGCTTGTTTTTGGTCTATGATCCCTAGTTTTCTGGATTCTTGTGTTGAACTTGCTTTCAATCATCCCCAGTCAGAGATTTTGTTAGCACTGTTGCGTTTGAGTTTTAGATCCGAAGGTTTAAAATGTTGCCTTTTCCCTTTTTCCCATTTTGAAATTCTTGCGTTCTATTTTTATATTACTTTTTCCACTTAAGTGGAAGGGTCGGTCCGTCATGAAGGTGTCCCCCCTTTAGGTTTTCCCTAGGTGAGTTTTAAATGTATTTTAATTTTTATACCTTTACTTATGTCTTGTTTTTAATCTTTGTCGAGCTTCTTAACAATCATGCAAGTCAAAGTTGATCCTGCAGTGCACATTGTTTCACTGGGAGAAGATGCCTATGGTTTACTTTCTGTGAAGTAGCGAAAAGGTAAATGGGCCTGGTAGAAGGATGGTTTGTAAGGTAAAGAAAATGCATCTCGTATTAGATCCAACGGCATGCATTGATTCACTTGCCTAAGATGCATATGTTTTAAAGTCTACGAAATAGAGAAACAATGGGTGGGTCCTAGAGGTAAGCGTTTCCTTTGGTTAATGGCCGATCAACTTGGAGTTGATCCAATGATGCGCATGGATTCGTAGCTGGAAATGGTCCAAGGTTTATCATTCACGAAGTATCGAAAAGGTGGATGGGCCAGGTAAGGTGGTCATAAAGGGCTTAACAGATGATCATCTTAGAAAGGATCCAACGGTTTGCATTAGTTCATGAGAAAAAGCTTCTTGAGCTCTAAAGTCTACAAAATAGCGAAAGGTTGGTGGACCCGAAAGATATGCAAGTCATGGTTTTAAAGACTAATTAACTTGTAGTGAATCGGATGGCTCACATTGATTTGCAGCCTCAAATCAAATGAGGTTTACCATTTGTGAAGTATTGTAGTAATATGGTAGTCACATGGCAGATGATGTGGCAGAACTGGTGGATCACTTGGTTGAGGTAAAAGATGGCCTGTGAGATACACGTGGCTCCAAAGGATTGCCGAGGGCCCACTTTAAAGGTTTAAGTGCATTAAAGGTTGTTCATCTCAAGATTGATCCAATGATGGGTGCTTTTTCACAGCCTAAAGATGCAGGGTAGTTAGCCTTCACGAAGTAGCGAAAACCGCTAGCACTAATGGTTGTGCGCAGTTAGTGAAGTAGACTAGCGGTCACCATAAGCAGTAAAGATTGAGAGAGTGGTAATTGATCGGATGGCCAACGTTGTTTCATGCAATTAAAGTACGCAAGGTTTACCTTTCCCGAAGTAGTGAAAGGAGGGTGGGGCCTATTACTAATATAGAATGACTGGGGAAGTAAAGGCAGTGCAAGTTTCCAAGATTTGACAAACATCGTTGCTTTGCAAAGGAAAGGTGTGAGGGTTTTAAGCTCCATGAAATGGTGAAACAGTGAAATATTCAAAAAATCTTGTGATCCGTTGGAGCCCATTTTTGAATTCGATTGCGAATCCAATTTTAAGTTGATGGCCAAAGCATGTGGGTTAATCTCACAATTCAATGCCAAGTTGCCATATTAAGGTCCACATCAAATTGAATATCAGCACCATTTCGATGAGTTTGTTGCAGAGGAGCTGGTGCAAAGCGAATTTCTTCAAGCAAGTAACAAGTTTTTGTGTCTTGCTTGCTAGTTACAGTTTGAAAATCGGTATTACTGTGTGCTTGCCTCATCAAAGTTTTGTTTGAGTCTTAATTGATATAATTGCATTACCGGGATGGCTCCAAGAAGGGATTTCATAGGGAAGGTAAATTATCAAGATAGAAACATATGTGATGATTTCCTGGAACAATTGACCATGTCCACGAATGTTGTAGCTAAAATTAAAGAATTGGTACCTAAAGCCCCCCATCTAAGGATTGGAGACAGTTTGTATGACAAAGGTAGATGGTTGAGGGATCCACAGATAGGGATTTCAGGGCTGGGTCTTTTCAAAGTAGGATTCAGTCAGAGACATGCAATTTCCCTGATGAATAGCATATGGGAACTAGATGTGGGAAAGATTATAGTCCCTGCATTTTTTATGGATGTAGACTTATTAACCCAAATCGCACATAATTATGACCCTGTTGCTAGATGTGAGAGAAATGTAAATGGGGGAGCCATGTTAGAGATCAATGATGATGAATTCAGGAATATGTTTAAGCTGAGTGAGGTGTCAAATTTATTAGAGCCTATAGATTTTGAAACATTGGCCCAGGTTTACAATGTGCAAAGAGATCACCTCAAGAGTGGCCCTTTGAAAGAGTTTTTTGTTAAAATATGGGGTTAACTATAGTAGGCCCTAGTACCATGGAACCTTTCTCCCTAAATTTGTTTACTCTAAGGGCTAAAGGAATGTATTGGTCACTACATCAGATTTTTGGGGAAGATGCTAAAACAACTATGCCAATCCATTATATGCTAATGATGGCACACATTATGAACCCCTCTTTGGTAGTAATATTTGATTATGCACCTTACCTTACTGATGCAATTCATATAGGACTGGTAGGGATAAAAAATGGTAAGGTAGATAGACCTTTTGGATGGTATTCTCTTCTCATGCACATATTTTTGTTCAAAGGAGCTAATTATTTTGCTAATGAAATGGACTTGGTCAAAGAAAAGGAAGGTGAAGAGATGTCTATGCAACTATGAACCACAATTTTGTCTTGGGACGGAGAGGATTCTAGTTACTTGAAGTTTGATATATGCTTTGCATCTAGGCTTAGGATCCTATTATGCTCACAAAACCCTAGGATCACTAAGGCTCTTTTGGAATTCCTCGGGCCTAAGGAGTTTGTTGAAGGTATTAAGATTGTTCATAATTGGGGTGATATGTATTTGTACCTTGTTTCTATAGTTTCAGAGTTTATGATTTCAGAGGCACTCCATATTTATTGCCTTATCAAGTCCTATTGAAGATAGGAATTGTAGAGGTCCTAAGGTAAATTGGAGACGTGCAAGAGGCAGAGTTAACAAATAGGGGTAAAGGGACTATATTCCCAACTGTTACCATGGCCCATCAATTCATGATCACCAAAGGTGGTTGGAAATTCTTTGATGACTTTTTTCAACCATATAGGTTGTCTACTACAGTAACCAGGTTTGCAGACACTGAGGATTTTTTCAACGGCATGTTCAGGAGGAGAGTAGTATGTAAAGGTAGGCCACACCAATTTCATTTACTTGAGGACCTAATTAGAAATGAATTCAATTTGGATGAGAAAGAATTGAGGAAGGAAAAGTGGGTAGCATACAAAAAGGGTCTAGATTTCATTCATCAATTTGATAGAAGTTATGACCCTTTGTCTAGCTTTAATCCCTTTGAGGAAAAGATCAAATTCTTAATTCTTTATTTTGAAGATTTAATGCAAACTCTGAAAGAAAAGAGGGAGGCTATAATAAGAGATAATCTTGACAAGGCTTAGTTATTTCTATCTAAGCTTTCCTTTGCTAAATCCATCCCTCCGGGTGATTATGTGATGCACAAGAAGTCAAAATATAGTGTATTGATGCCAGTAACTAGTGAGCCCTCTATTTCAAGAGGGAAGAGAGTAATTGAAGATGTCATTGACATCCAAGACTCCCCTAAAAGGCAAAGGGTGGGGAAAGAAGTGCAAACAAGTGAACCTTTATACTCTCCATCTCAATCCCCTATCCATATAGGAGATGAATAGGCAGCAATAGAATAATTGATGCAGTTAGGAAGCCTCGAAGAGATTGCTTACACATATGAGGACACACAAGAGGGAATGCCAAAAGAGCCACCTAGTGCTGAGATGAACTTAACTGTAGATGAGTTCAAAGGTGAAGAGTTAGCCCCTATCGTCAAGCAAGCTAGAGAAGAGTTCCTAGTTGATAGTAATTTTGTCACAACAGGGGCCTTCATGCAATTTGTTTGGAAGCAAAACATAGAGAAATTCAAGGCGAGGTGTGAAAAGAGGAAGAGTGAGAAGCCTCATAAAGATGCCACTTCAGTAGAGGATGAAGTGAAACAAGAAATGATGGCAGAATTTCAAGCCATCACTCCTAAAGCAAGAAGGGCTATGGTGTCAAAGGTTGGTGTTTTACTCCTCCCTAAATGGGTTATAGCATATGCCTTGGTACTTGAAGTAGTCAGGAAAGAGACCAAGCCTATGGAGGGAGTGACATTCAACAAGGATAATGTTGCTTTAGTCATGTGGTCCTTAAAGAGAGATGAAAGTAGAAAGAGGAAAGATACCTCAGAATCCAGTTTCCTAGGAGGTATGAGAGTGAAGAGAGTCCAAGATACAGGGGTGGTAGAAGCTGCCAACATAGTTCTAGAAACTATAAAATTCATTATGGAGGTGGCTGAAAAAGAAGCAAAGGAGAGAGTTGATCTCCAAGTGAAACTGGAAACAATTCTCAAGGCTTATAATGAAGCCAAAAAGGAGGTAGCCAACATGGGTAGTATTATTGCTGGACTATAGAGTCAATTGGTAGGACAACACCAAGGATGTGAGTCCTCTACCCTGATGATTGCATCCTCTCTAGCAAGACCTCCACCTACCAGTCCTATCATAGAATTTCCCCCTTCTCCTATGCCTTCTAGTTTTCAACTAGCTAAGACCATTCAACGTGAGTTGGAAAAGTTGAAACAGGCTCAAGCCTTGTTTGTAAATAAATATAAAGAGAAGTTAAGGCCACAAAGTTGAGTTTTGCTGATACAATAGAGGACCCCACTATGCACACTAATACGAAAAGAATTTTGGATACTTTGTGTGAGCTAAATGAGGACAAGGCTATTTTAGAGCCGATTTTGAATAAGTGGATGCCAAGAGAAGTGGATTTAGAACTTATGTTTTCATCCTATGATGAAGTAGGATCTGATGCCATTATTAAATCCACATGTGAGTTAGCAAAAGGCCTGACCAAGCTAGCCAAAGGAAGAGCCAATGTAGAGAGGAAGGCTAACTTGTACAGGAAGGAATATACTGAGCATAAATTTGAATTGTTTCCTGGGGGTTTTGTTAGCCAAAATTAGTTGAAGGACAAATAGGTATGGCTTGATGAGTTGGGAGCTAATTTGTCTTTAAGGGTGAATGAAATCATCAATAAAGATGACACATCTTTGTTTGTTAAAACAATTGAAGAAATAGAAAAGATAAAGTCATACTATGGCTTTTTGGAATCAGAGGTTAGGAAAGTGAGAAACTCTTGGAAAAGATTAGTTAAGTTGAAGGAAAAAATTATTAGCTACTCATGGCCCATTGATGACATGTTCCAAGAGTGGACCAAGAAGTATGTGGTGCAAGAGGAAGAAATCCCAAAGTAGTTAGAAGATTCTGCAGAGGAGAAACAAACCAAAAAGTTTGCTGAGACTGAAGAAGACTTGCAACTATTTCTTGGAAGAGATTGTGGTTTGTAACAAACTTTTCTTAGGAAAGTCTAAAGCTTGTATGCATCCATAATGTTATAAATGGATACTAGGACTAATAGAAAGGGGATCACAAGAATTTTGTAAAGAAACTCTGGAAAAATATATCTAGGTTTTTTCTAGCTATTACAGAGAATACTTTGAGTCATGTAAGATTTTTCAAAATGAATATCAATATACAGATCAAAACATTTCAAGCCTAAAACCTATGTTGTCTTCTAGTGTGCTTTCTGTAATTTACTGGTTTCTTTTGAGTATTCGAGGGTTATTCAACTGAACACGTATTGTAATGCAATCTTTATGGATATGTTCATAACTTTTCTCTCTAGGAGAGGAATTAAATATGCATGAAACATCTCTGTCAGTAGATTATTTATTTGAAACTTTGAATTTGATAGATAATGTTTAGTTTAACAAGAAAGAACTCTTATATATGTCAGGTATGTATAGGGTTAATGAAAGCCAAAGTAATGTGATGTATGGGGATGTTTAATTTTGGAATCCTTGCTTGATTTATATGACTTTGTAGTCTGGATAAGGCACTGGTATGTGTTGTGGTTTTCTTTCTTTTTCTCTTGGGGATCAATACTGAAAATTAGTATAAGTGTTTCCTTTAATGTTTCAGTTTTATTAAGGTGCTTAAGTCCATAGGTTTCTAGCATTGGTTTACTATGGATGTCAAATTTTAAAGTGTGTAAGTTTTCACAGAAGCTATACCCACCTGAGATTTGGATAATTTCAAAGTGTAGAAGGCTTTTTTGAAACCTTGTTATATGTTATTCTTGAGTTATAATTTTCTTGGTGTCTTCTTCACATACAAACAAATTTTATTATATTTCTTACAGGGAGGATAGAAGGGAATTAGATTTTGAGAATAACAAGACCCTCCAAAGAAGCATCTGTGCACACCATAAAATTTCCCAAAGGATCTAGTACTACTAAAATAGGTGCACTGGTCAAGCACTCCTTAAGAATCTGAAAAGCAATCTCGCACTGCTTTGTCCAAACAAATTTCTTCCCTTTTCTTTGAAGAGAAGTGATAGGATGAGCTATCCTAGAGAAATCATGAACATATCTATGATAATATCCTACTAAACCCATGAAACTACACACCTCTCCCACATTAGTGGGTGCTGGCCAATCAACAATTATCTGAATCTTTGAGGGATCAACTATGCTACCCTCTCCAGCAATCACATGACCAAGATACCTCACCTCTATCTGGAAGAAATCACACTTTGCCAAATTGGCATATAGGTGATTCTCCCTAAGACACTGCAAAACCTGCCTCACATGATCCTCATGCTCCTCAACCGATCTCGAATAAATCAAAATATCATCTAGAAATACTAACACAAACCTATCTAAATACAATTTGAAGACACCATTCATCAAGCTCATGAAAAATGAAGGTGCATTCGTGAACCAAAAGGTACTACTGAGAACTCATAATGACCATATCTAGTACAAAAAGTTGTGCGATGAATGTCTGCCTCCTGAATCCTCAACTGGTGATACTCAAACTTAAGGTCAATCTTAGAGAAGATTTTGGCATCCTTATCTGGTCAAATAAATCATCTATCCAAGGCAAGGGATATCAGTTCTTCACCATCACCTTATTAAGCTATCTGTAATCAATGCATAATCGAAGAGATCCATCCTTGTTCTTCACAAATAGCATAGGTGCACCCCAAGGGGACACACTAGGATGAATAAACCCCTTTGCCAACAAATCCTCCAACTGAACCCTCAACTCATCCAACTCCTATGTGGTCATCCAATAGGGAGCTTTAGAAATAGGCTCTGCTCTTAGCACCAAATCAATCCTAAGATCTATATCTCACCGAGGGGGCATACTTGGAATCTCACTAAGAAAAACATCTGCAAACTCCTGAAGAATGGGGTTCTGCTGTAATAAATCCTCTGAGCTAACTTCCCCATCCACATCCTTTAGTCTAACCACAAACAACTGGCAACCCTTACGCACACACCTCTTCATTTGCATAGCAAAAATCATGCAAAGAGAGATAGGTCTCTGAATACCTACAATCTCCACACTCTTCCCACTATCATCCTTGCACTGCACTCTCTTACCTCTGCAATCTATCTGTGCTTGGTGAGATCCATGCCAATCCATACCAAGAACCACATCATAAGATCCCAAAGACATAACACAAAGATCCATAGAAGTCTGGCAATCTCCTAAAATTAAAGGACAATTGAGCACAAGGGAATCCACTACCACTTTGGACCCCATAGCTAACTCTACCTGCCACCTATCATCCTACTTTGTCATAGCAAACCCGCATCACTCTACTAGAAAAGGAGAAATAAAAGATTCTAATGCTCCATAATCAAACAACACTGAATAAGAGATACCACATATTACACCTGATGTCTTAAAAATGGTAGCCTAATGCTTAGGCTGATAGTTATCAACCACCGCAAAAACATGATGAGACCTACCTATATGAATGGCAATGTGACCTGACTGTCCACATGCGAAGTAATCTCTCCTGATGAACACTCTGCTACCTGGTGTTGTACTCGATTGTTGAACACTACCTCTACTAGAAGCTGGCTGCAAACTCTGCACTAGCTAAGAAGGAGTAGGTCTCTTGTCACATTGATGATTGCGACTCCTATTAACCTGAAATCTAGCACCTCGAGAAAATCTTTGTCCCTAAGAAACCCTCTTCTTAAACTGCTGACCACTACGCAAAGAAGAAAGATGGCTCCTAGCATATCCTACAAACTGCTGATGTGGTCCTCTCACTGTAGATTATGTAATAGGTGAACTAATTGTCTATCCTCCAATCTCTCCTCTTGATGCTAATGAAAGATTTTCCTCTGCTAGTCTCGCCTTCTCCATAGCTGCCTCCAAGGTCTTAGGTCCGTGCATCCAAACCTCTCCACCAATATGATCATTAAGAACCTCTCACAAAGTGTTGAATCAACATCAGCTCATCATCTGCATATCCTGCATACTGTCTAATCTTGAAGAACCTACACTTGTACTGCTCCACAGTCATCCTCTATTGTCTCAAATCATGGAGCTCATCGGCCTTCCTCTGCCTCCAATGATCTAAAAGAAATATAGCACAAAACCACTCCAAGAATAACTCCCATAATATCATCACTATGTCCAAATGCATCTTTTGTTCCTCCATGTGCCATCATGTCATCGCAAAATCATGAAGATGCAAAATCACACATATTGCCTTGGTGTTACTGCTACACTAGTGCATAGCAAAACACCTACCTAATTCCAATATCCATGTCTCTGCCTCCATGCCATTGCCTAAGCCATCAAAAGTAGGAGGATGAGTCCTATTCGGATCTCTGATGTGACTAGCTACAAGCACCTCCTGATCCACCTCAATTCTCCTCCTAGGAGAACAAGAACACTCTCTCTCCTGATCCTTCAAATGATGACATCCCTCCTGCTGGTTCTCCTCCTGTCTCGATCCTAGGTGACCAAGAAGCTCTTGAAGCACATTCACCAACTATGGAATTGGATCATCTCTAGGTTGCTCTTGCTCCTGTTCCTCATGGTGTGACTCTTCAAAAACCTCAAGGAGAGGGTTCCTATGAGTACCCATGTGATCGACATGATGATGATCTCTACCCCTAATAGGCATCTTATCTAAGAAAAATGCAAAGGAGACTATAAGCTAAACATCTAAGGAAACTATAATAAGAAAATAAATAGCAGGGATAATGCTAAAATGCACAATGGGCTCAATCTAAACCAAAGTACCCAGTGTTGAACCTGGCTCTGATACCAAGTTGTAATGCCTGCCAAAATACCCTAAAGAAACTAAAAAATAATATACAAATGGAGATAATTTTTTTTATCTTAACATCTAATAACAACTAATGCAACATATAACATCTCCATCTATTTACATTCATTAACCAATTAACCAATATGATCATACATAATTGCTCATTTCATCAAATAACACAAGCAGAAATAACACAACATCAATAACCTTTCTCTAGGGTACTTTAACATCATTACTTAATTCATTTCCATAATAACATACTACACACACGATAGGTATATTTCACCCTCATTAATTCATCATATTCTAAAAGAACTATGAAATATACAACCTACAACATTACTTATTCCTCATGATATGCATAATTTCCTTTCTACCAATGCATCTATGTGAAATCATTCCCATTTATTAAATTCAATTATCATATTCTAACATACTCACCTATTAATCTATGAATATTCCTCTTTCAAGACTATTTAAAATTCTAACTAGCCTCTAAACATTCCATGAAATAATACAACTAATCCATAATGCAATTCCATTCTATTCCAACTATAATCCATCTTATTTCCATGATTCATAAAATCACATCTCTATAATAGTGCAAATATAATATCTCTAAATTCAAATTTCCAAATACAATTTGTCTTAGAAATATAAGTACAATAATTAAATCATGAGCATAGCCCTTCTACTAAAGATTTCATCTACCATATACAAAGAGATTACATTACATACATTCCATCTTATCCATTACATAAATCTACTACAAGGTACATCCTTAGTACATCGTGAAGTAGAATCCACATCCATGCAAGAAGAATCCAAAAGAACATCCCAATGGCTAAAAGGCACCAACCTCCTGGCCATGTGGAACCAAAGGAACCACCCCCCATGCTAGGAGATGACACAAGGTCCCAACACATACTCTAAACCTAAGCTAGCACCTATAACCAAGGAGACTAACCACACAAGAACTCTCAAGAAAGAACTTACACAATACAACAAGAATGACTCCCAGAGGCATGAAACTCATCAAGACATAAATGCATCCAATAAGCATAATCACAAATCATAAAGGGGAAACAAATGTAGGAGTTGAGTTTCATCACATGCCATCCTCATAACATAATAACATAATAACACAAGGCACTAGCCTGATGGACATGTGGACCCATTTCAACCTATGAGAGACTAAGGGAGATTAGCTTACCATATTCATGACCTTCTCATGCTTATCCTAAAACATCCTCCCTAGGACTAAGTCATGAGGCAAAAATCAATTTGTCATCTTATTAATTAATCTAAGCACCCAACCCATCAATTATTAGGTTATCACTTCTTTACAAATCACGGAAAAACTCCAATGTGCCCTGGCGGTCTAGACTTCATGCATCCTTACAAGGAACCTCAAGCAAGCCTATCTCTCATGACCCCGATCATCACAAGGAATCCAACTCCTCCTAACATGGCCCAACAATAAATCACAAGAGGCTCTACCACAAAAACACATGAGAACAATACTCAATGCTGCCAACAACTTCCACACATACTCTTACCACATAAACAAGGCTATAATAACATCAATATAGAAAAATGAGCCTCTTGGCTGGAAATAAACAAAGGCATATCAAGCCACAACATACTACCATCAAATAAAGAATAACATCACAGCAAGGCCTACTTACTTACTGGTCCAAAACAACATAAAAATCATCTCAATCATCCATGGCCTATCCACATGGAAGAAAGTCTAAACTACCCACAATGGTATAGAGAAGTAAATGTACATAACACCATCAAAATACATCAAATTGGTAAAATCCAAGTCTGGAAAGTACTAATAGACCTCAAATAAAGCCTCTTATACAAAAATCAATTCGGGAAAATGTTTCAAAAATGACCAAAACTGGGAAAATACAAAACACAATCAGGTTAGCACTTTTGCCCCACAGGACAATGCTTATGCCACACATAACAACGCAAATGCAACATAGGATAGTGCTTATGCATTCAAGAATCACACATATGCATTCTGGAAAATCGCTTATGTTTCTAGATTCACACTTATTCATCTTAAGACAACGCTTATGTTGCACAGAGCAGCACAAATGCAATATAGAACAATGCTTTTGCAGAAACAATGCTTTTGCACAAAAATTACAGAAAACTCAGATAACTTTTGGGTAAAATAATAAATCATAGACTTAACAAAAATGCTCGAAAAATATATGGAAAGAAATGCTCAAAAACAAAGAATACCTGGGTATAAACACAATAAAATATCACCAACTATAGATCAAGATTAAAACAAATAACTTCATGATATAAAATGAGTCAAACCACTACAAAACTCACAAAGCATCAAATAGACAGTCCCAAGCAATCACAAACTAAAGGACTCACAAATGAAGACCAATCTCATCTCATACAAGAGAGGATTAATCAACCAAAGATTTCCACAGCAAATTCACAGAGCCGTGAAATGCCATACACAGGAAAAACCAATAAATCTCCCAACAACTATATAAAACCCAAGTAATATAAAGCTTTCCTTCAAAAATATTAAACTTCAACAACATTATAACTATAGAATGAAATACCATTTCAACCCAAACCCAAAAAAAATGCAAACACAACCATACACAGAGAAGCCATTGAAAACAAATGCAAAGGAAAAGAACTCCAACCTGCAACTTGAAGTAATGGAAAATGAAGCTGAAGAAGAGCTCCCACAAGCCAACCAAATCCAATCCAAGCTCCAGCCAAATCCAAGAGAGAAGAAGACCAAAATCAATAAAGAAGCTTGTTGGAAAAATTTCCAGAGAAGAGCAAAAACCAACTTGAAAAAACTTCACGGGAAAGAAAATAAAAAGCAACAATAATCCAAAAACCCTAGCCTCAATCTCGGCCAATCAAAATATTCCAATTTGGAGTATATTTTACCAACCCACCATATAATATAATCTATTCACCCATTTTGAATTTAACCAATGAGAGTGAAGGGTAGGTAAAGTAAATAAGATGTACTTATTTAGCTAAGTGGGATTGTTTTATTTATTTCTTTATTTAATTTAATGTGTTCATACACCCCACTTAGGAATAAAAGTCAAACTATTAAATAAATATAAGTTGTAAATAAATAATCCAAAAGGGGATTAAAATCAAATAAACCAAAAGCTAATAAAATAAATTAAAGAACCAAATAAACATAATATATCAAATAAATATCAAACCAAAGAAGGTCAAATAAATAATTAAATAATCAAATACCTTTAAAGATTAAATCATAAATATTAAATAAATATTAAACAACAATAAGGCTCATCATTTATTAAATAATCATAAAATCAATAAACATTAATTATCAAATAAATGTAAATATTAGATAATTAAATATTCAGAACTTATAAATTAAATACATTAAAATAAACATTACAAAATATAAAACTACACATCAAGAGCCACATAATTACTCTAACATAATCAAGTAAATCAACCGGCATACACTAAACTCAACAAACCAAAAGACCAAGCTTACTAACTGACATGGCGAATTATGCCAAAATGCTAACTACACATGGTGAACAACTTAGACCTAGAGTATGTGAGGGGAAACTCATGCCATCTCCGAACCACATAAGCTATTGGAACTAAGACACGCTCAGACCTGTGAAGCTAGGTGGAGTCGATTTCTGGTACCTGCAAAATCCTGCAACCACAAAATGACAATACAATATATATATATACATATATATAGAACAAGTAAGTGATAGAGAATCGCGATGACACATCCCGCTCGCAATGAGTGATGTAGAATCATCTCTATCATGAAGATAGTAAAACAATAGTCAAACACATCTCATAAACATCTCATCATATGTAATCATGAAGTAGAGTTAGTGTAATCATAACCATCATCAAAACCATGATAAATTTAATCTATCAATAACCCATCACATTGTGGGCATATAAAATCCATCAAGTACATATATCCTCAAATCACGTGATCAATCATGATAGTACCAACATCCATATAGATAATCAAAATAGCATATGTCCAATAGTGTCTAACATCAATCATAAGTCAAATCTAGGGTGGACACTACAATTCTTATCAGGACTATTTTTCAGATTCAAAAAACCCTCATACAATTTGTCTGCCAGATATGCAACGAAATCAAACGCTCTTGTCTCATGCCTCTAGATATCAGCTGCCAAAACTAGTGGTCCCATTCTTGCTATTTCTAGAGCCTCGACTCCTCCCACCTGTCCACAAGCCATGTAGGTCTATTGGAAATATTTCTTGAAAATGTTAATATCGTAAAGCGACCCATCCTCCTCTGTCAGCCTTCGCTTTTCAGCCTTATGAAACACCAAATTCCAACCCTGATATGTGGTGTCCATCTTTCTATATTCCTCCTCCAAATCATCGAAAGACAGAGGCACCTCTACCTTAGAATCCAAACAAAAGACTTCTTGAATCGTTGTTGCTACAAAACAAATGAAAGTAGTCCCATCAAGCAACATGATACATCTTTTGGCAGCATCATAGTTTCTAACCATGAGCTTGCCTAGACCAGTGCTCCATGGGTTAGAGATAGGCATTGGGTGGTTTCTCCTTATGTAATGGAACAGGAAAAATTCATGTCCTCTCACTCTAGTCCATACATTGCTAATCTCTTTGTACCTATCCTCCAACTAGTCACGAATTGGCAAATTGGTCTTCGACCTTCTAGACTTAGCTCCTGCAGAACTCATCTAATTGATCATATCTTGATTTAGCTTCCTTTGTTTGGCAGCATCCCCTACCTTTGATTTTTTTGATGTATCACTGAATATTTTTGTGACTTTCCTTTTCCCTTTTGCACTCAAACCCTCCATTTTGCAAATCCTCTGTTTTGTACTCTGCAACTTCAATTATCACTTCAAAGATATCAAACCACTTTCTGATTAATTTGTGAAAAACAACATGCACGGGACCCCATATATAAGTTCATTCTCTATTATAGATAATATTTGGAAAAAATCCTGGTTAGATTTTCTTCGTGCGATTTCAGGCCTATTCGTTGGATGTATTAAATAATGGTTGTCATGTCTGTTTTCACACCAAATTTCTTAACGGCTAATCGGTGTAACTCGGCCCAAAAATTTAATTTTTTTGTGCCACTTGTAATGTAGACATATTTAATTCCTTTATTTGTCCTTTTGATCGGTGTATGTCACCCCGATAGGCCCATCCTCATGTCTCATCGGTACATGTTATGCCTATGGATCAATCTTCCTTTCCTCTATGGCATTTTGCCCATCGGGTATCGCCATAACACACATTATGTCTCTCCGATGAGCTGATGACATTGACTTCTTACTTGCACATCCTTTTTATTTCTCTAGTCTATCAGCATACATTTCCCCAATAGATCCCCCTTCTCGCACCCATCTCCAATTTCTCATTGGGCATCGGTATAACAAAAATCCCATTTCTTGATAAGTCGATGATGTCTTGATGACTTTGGCTTTGATCAGTGTAACCTATCCTGATCAAATCTCCTTCTATTTTGGCTTTTCTTTTGTTTTCATGGTCCATCGATATAACTCTCCCCAATACACCCACCTTCAGTATCTACTCTTACCTAATCCATCAGGTATCGACCTCATTGATTTTATGTCCCTACAATGCCCTGATGATCTCAACATTTCAATTTGTGTTCTACCTAAGCTTTCTTCTTTATCGATATAAATCTCCCCGAATACCTCCTTGCAATTCACCATTTGCTGTAACAACCTCATCAGGATTTGACATCGCCTAAAATTCCTCCTCTCGATGTCTCGATAATTCTTCAATCGTTGTTATTTTGTCAGTATAACTTATACCAATATCCCCACAGGCACTTTTATCTTCATCGGGGGTTGAAATAGCCTTTTTCTATTCCTCCTAAAGTCCTAATGTTACTTCATTGCACTTTTATTCTTTATACCTCCAAGTCGGCTTTATCGGTATAGGTAAGACTGATGGTTCCACCTTCTAATTCTCCATGTCATCGGGGATTAGCCTAACTATTTCTGCACTATCCTGATGTGGTCATTTTCTCTAATGGACCCATCTTCAATTCCCTTTAGTCATTGGGTATCAAGATAGAGTTTTTCATCATTACAAGTCACATCGATAGCCTCATCATCTATCTATATAACAAGTTTTACACTTCCCCGATAAGCCGATGCATGTCGATAGAAAGCATCCTCCTTCTGCCTCATTGGAAAAAGCTATCCCAATGGTATAACTTTTTGAAGAGTGCGCATTGTGTTGAATATCATTTAAGTGATCCAATGAGTCTGCCTTTTGATTTATCAATAAATGTTATGTCAATAATCCTTCTTTTGCTTGCCAATATTGTTTCATCGGGACTACTTATGCTGATAATTGAAATTGTACAGTTTTGAACAAATGAGTCATCCACCACGAATAATAGTGATCCCAAATATCCCACAAGGTCTGATACATACTAGAAAACAATCTTAGATTATACCATAATGACTTCTCCACTGATAAATGCTTCCATACTAGATTCCTTGTGCAGTCTATACTCAGTGCATGTCGTTAGTGTGCCCAAGTGATACCTTGACATTCCTAAAATAGTTGATCCTTAGAGAACTTTACTCATGCTAATAAGGTTCCTGTACATGCATACCAGCAGTAAATGCTCATATGATAAAAAAAAGGCCTCCTTATAGCACAAAATGTTTTGTAAAAATATGTTCTAACAGTGGCTCTTTCTAGGGATGTATGTTCTCTTTAAGGACATACCAAGATTCTAGTTATCTCTGGAAAGCAAACCAAAATGAAAATTGAAAACATAAAGAAAAAAGAAACTTAAACTACTATGATACAAATATACTCCCTGCTCATTAAGAGAAGAAATGCTTAAGATGCTTAGCATGAACCAGGAACTCCTGCACCTGACCATAAGTATCCTTCAAGTAGTAAGAGTTTTCTCCATTTTTTTATGAAATGATGAAGGGTCCTAACCAAAGCGCATCAAATTTGCCATGTTTCCCTTTGTCTTGATCCTTGGCATTCCACTTTAACACCCATTCTCCTTCTTCAAATGACCTATCATAGGCTTTCTTGTCATGTAAAGCTTTAACCATCTGTTGCCTCTGAATGTTTCTTTCTTGAGCCTCTTTTCTACATTCATCCAACTCAGCCAACACCATCAATCTATCCCCCATAAAGTTTACTTCTTCTGAAAACTCCTCTGTAACAAATTTATAAACTGGGAGAAAATTATTCAAGGGTAATCATGCTTCTTTGCTATATACAAGATGATATGGAGAAAATCCTGTGGACTTCTTAACTATCACTCTATCAGCCCATACTACTAATATCAATTTTAAATCCCAAGTTCTTTTATTATCACCCAACATCATTTTGATAATCTTCAACAAGTTTTTATTGCCAGATTTTGCTTGTCCATTTCCTTAGGGATGGTAAGGTGATGAATAGGAAAAAGTGATGCCATAATTTTCACAGAAATCAAAGAACTCATTGGATCTGAGACACATCCCATTATCTGCCACAATCTTCCAAGGTACCCCAAATCTAATCAGAATGTTTTCCAAAAGAAACTTTATCACAACTTTGCTGGTAGCCTTTCTTGTGGAATGGCTTCAACCCACTTAGTAAAATAATCAGTAGCCACCAAAATCCATTTATACCCACCACTAGATTTGTTTTCTATTTCTCCGATGAAGTCAATACCTCACATCTGAAATGGTTCCTCCATATGCATGGGTCTAAGAGGAATGGCTCCATTATACTTGAGCTTCCCTAAAAACTTTTGACAAGCCTCACATTTTCTGATATAAGTATGACAATCCTTGAAAACTTGAGGCCAATAATAACTGGTATTAAGAATTTTATGAGCAGTGGTTTTAGCTAAGAAGTGGCCTCCACATACACCTTCAGGTAAATCTTTTAAAACAACAGATGCTTGCCACTCATCTAGACACAATAAAAGAATACCATCTCTATTTTTTGAGTATAGATCTCCATTAAGTAATACATACCTATATGTTTGAAGCTTTAAAGTTCTCTTCTGACTATCATTTAATTTATCTAGACATTTCATGTATTTCAAGTAATATACAATATTTTTATACCAAGGACACCTCTCAATGCTAATTTGTACATCTTCCAAACCTGATTTACTTTTGGTGCTTCAAGATTGCATTCTTCCATCAATTTTGGTAGACCCTGACCCCTTACCAACTTTGTGATTTGTAGATCAATATTGAATTCTTGGATCTGGTTTATCCATCTGCATCTCCTTCTAGTTGTTTCCGATTGTCTAAAGATGTCTTTAATAGCAGCATTTGGTAGATAAGCAATGATGGTGGCACCAACCAGATAGGGTCTGAAAGATTTCACATCTTTCACAAGAGCATAATCTTATTTTTCATTTAAATCATAATTCAATTAAGATTCTCATAATGTTTTTCTAAAAAGCGCCACTGGTTGTTCATGACCCTCATCATGTTGGCATTGCACACTCCAATAAGAATTGTAGGTGATTGAAGGTATTGTCACTGATGGCAACCTTGCAATCTTATGGCACCAACACTAGCAGACTCTACACCAGCAGCGACAAGGATGATTATCGATACCCTAGCCGACAGGAATTTGATTATTGTATATTGTATTTAATTTTAATATCTTTTTGTAAGCCGATATGGCATATTGGAATAAGACTCATATATAAGTATGAGATCTTGTAGATCAATTTGTAGAGATATATAGATGATAGAATGGATATGATGAGCAAATATTAAGGCAGATTTTGGAGTAAGGTTTATGGTTGTTGTATGAGCTTAAACCGGTATTGAACCTGGCATAGCATATGCTTTTTCTAGCAATACATCATATTGGATTTCCATAATCCATTTTGTAAGTCAGTGCGACTTCCTATTGCAATTGAGCAGTGAGCTCTAGGCAGCTAGCCTTCCCGCATGTGTAGGCACCACCTATTGTAAGTAATATCCATTCATTGGCCAGTGAGTGAATATTGTGGGTCACAAATCCCATCGAGGTTCATCCCACATCGGGTTTCCTCACCAAAAATCTTGTGTTATTGTGTGCTTTCTATGTTGTGTTTATTGTTCATATTTACTACATTAATTCTTGTTTACCAGTACACTATTTTGGAATGTAGTTTACTTAATAAGTTTAGAAAATCTGTCAACCGATTAGATACTGATTCACCCCCCCCCCCCCTCTCAGTATCTTTAGGAATCCTAACAATTGGTATCAGAGCTTGGTCCACTATTTTCAAAAGCCTAACAACTTGAGGGAGATTTTGACACCGGTACAAATGGAAAACTTGAGAAAGCAATTGGAAACAGTTCTTTCAGATTATGATGCAGAAAAGTTGAACAATATCAAACTTGAAGATGATCTGAATACTACACACAAATTCATTCAAGGACTTCAAAAAAATCTCACTATTGCTAGAAACAAAAGGAGAGAACTTCATGAGAAGATGCAGATTGATGATGATGAAAAGAAAACTCTTAATGACCTTGTGAACAAGTTGAGACAAGAAAATAGTGCTATGAGGAATGAGATGCAAGATATGACTAAGGTTTTGTAAAGACATTGAAGACAAAAAGAAGAATGAAGATGACTTGACTAGAAGACTCAATGATGCTGGAACTGAAAATCTAAGACTTAGTCATGAAAATGATATGTTGAAGACAAATCTGATCCATATGGAACATGATAAAACTGAACTTATGAGATAGAAGGGAATCTTGCAAAATGAGTTGGCTACTGCAAATCAACACAAAGAGAAATTCAAGAAAATTTTAGAGGAACTTGATAACATGATGAAAAATCAAAGACCTAATGGATATACTAATCAACTTGGCTTTGAAGTTGGTGAAAGCTCTAGTACTGCAAACAATCATGATCACAACAAATCGGTAAGACAACCTAATGCATACAAATTTAATGGGAAATTCTTTAACTGTAACAAGTATGGTCATAGAGAAAATCAGTGTAGATCTAGAAACTATAAGAACATTAATGCACCCACTGGTCGATGTTCCAAATGCAACAAAATTGGTCATAATTTAGAAAATTGCAGAATGAATGTAAGATGTTATGTTTGTGGAAGATTTGGACAGCTATCTAACCAATGCAGAAGACATACCAGCATAGGAGGATATGGAAAGGCTATTTAGAAAAACAATGTGACTTGTTATGCTTGTAACAAGATTGGACATATTGCAAAATTTTGTAGAAGTAAGGCATCACCAACAAATAACAAAGGACCTAGTTTGAAAGGCAAAGAGAAGGTTGAAGAGGTAAAGCAAGATTTTTCAAAACAATGGATTAGAAAGAAAGATCAGAATGTTGATGAGACTATTCCTTCACCAGTAGAACAAAGTATCACTCCACCGGTAGAAGATTCTTCATCTAACTAAAAAGAAACATTTTGGGGGTATGGGAGCAAACTGAAAAATCATGTTAGTTTACCCTCAATTGATGGTGAGAAGATGAATTGCTTCTTTACCAGTAGATGTGTTAAGTTTCACTTAACTGATAGGCATTTATTGTTGTAATTGAAGGAAAAATACATTATAAAGAAAGTGTTTTTCACTCTTTTCACTCACCGAGCATTCAAATTTCCTAAGAGCACAAAAAACCCGAGCGAATGCATCCACAACAAGAAGTGAAGCAAAATATTTCAAGCATCTAAACCTAAGGGTAGATTAAGGTATTTATCAATGGCTTCCTCCTCTGCTCCTGAATTCATTGCAAACCCTACTATTATTGAAGTGGTTAAATTCCCTAGGCCCATATTCAAGATCATACCTAAAGTAGCGAAGCAGGATGATACCCTAGGTGCATTTTATAGAATACTTAAAGGAGTTGCATATGCAGAAGACCCTAGGATATACATACATTGTCATATTGAGGAACTAGGTGTAGATAAAATCATGAATATGTACAAGACTATCATTTGTGATGAGAATGGTGTTGTGAAATAGGAACACAAAATTATAGAAACCCTAGGTTTTGTGGAAATACTTGATATTCCAGATTTCCCTAAGGAAGTTGTGAGGATTGTACCAAGTAGAGTGCATGGAGAATTATTTTGGCTTGAATCTATCCACAAGATCTCAAGAGAAACAGTCAGGGCAATGACTGGCTTACCCTCAACTGGTAGCAGGCCTGATAAAACTAAGAAAGTTTCAAACAACATTATGATGATCCTAACCGGTGCAACCCATGATAGTAGATCCTTAAGAGTTAATGATGTGAAAGACATAAATGCTAGATTCATTAGCATGATACTAGGATACAAAACTACAAATGCTAAGAGATTGAACTCTATTTCTAGTTTATGTATCAAAAGTTCTTATCATATGGTGAACAGTAATGCTAATATAGATATATGTGAATGGTTGAAAGATGAGTTAATTGATAATTTAAAGAATCTAAAAGGAGATAAGAAAGGTACTTTTAGATTTGATAATCTACTTGTGTGCCTAATGCTATATATTACAAAGGAATTTCCTAGTATAGGTAGGAAAGAATTTGGTTTTCACATACCGGTAGGTAAACAACTATTGGATATCTTTACCAGCATGGGAAAAAACAAGGAAAATAATATAATTGAATATTTCCAAGAATTTAAGGCTAGAATGAAATCAAGGGAAAGGTTACCTCAGAACATTGTTGACAAATATCAGAAAGAAATTTGTTTTGTTATTAAGAAAGATGAAATTTGGATGGAGGCAGTGGCTCCTAGAACTATTTGGGTAATAGAGATGGGTTATGAGGCTGATATAAACATTATTGTAACATATGCCAAAGCCCTACTTGAAGCCCCTAGAGAACCTGAAGAGAAAATATTTGGTAATGTTGAAACCATTGAAAGAAAAGTATAGACACTTAAACAAAAGAAGAAAAGAGAGCAACATATCAAAAAAGCAACAAAACAAGCCAAAGAGATCAAGGAAAACATATTGAATATCACTGGTATTAAGGAAAGTGACTTGGAAGGGTTACAACCAGAAGCTCACCTCTCACCGGTTGGAACTTCATTTGATAGTGAAATCCCAGCTGAGTTTAAGAGAGTAGAAAGGAAAAGAAAACCTTCACCAACACCCTCTCCTGCACCAAAGAAGGCAAGAAAGAAACAATAAGTAGTAAGGCCCCTAGCAAAGAAAATGACACCAAGGAAGAGAAAGGAAAAACAAGTTATCCCTCCTCTTGACAATCTTTTAAGTGAAATAATAGATGATGGAAACTTGTCTAATGTTAGTAAATTGTATGTACTTTTACAAATGAGGAAAAGGAAAGCATATAAAATAGTATCATTCTACATCTAGATATCTATAAGAAATTTTGGATAGAAGTTGTAGACGATTTACCCAGTGAGTTGTATAGGTGGATAGATGCCAAGAGGCTAGCTATTATAGAATTGGATAAGAAAATAAAGATTGAAAAATTGCTTGTTGTACATCTAGTGAAATTAGTAGAAGAAATTGATGAGTTAATAAGTGAAGCAAATAGAAGAGTTTTTTCTAGTGGTCACTGACATGTAAGCCTAATGGCCGACAGAGTAAATGAAATCACTGAAGAAACAACTAATAAATGGGATATCTTCTTTGTGGAAAAAGAAAAACAAGAAGAGCTCAAAAGACCCAAAACTTTCAAAGTTTACCAAAAGGATAAGGACAAAGGAAAGGGCAAGGTAGATGGACTACCAAACATAAAAGTGATAGATAATTTGCCCCCACCTCCTTCTGTCACTCCATCGGCTCAGACTATTGATACACCATTGGTCACTAAAAATGTTGAGATGGAGACTCCACATGAGGATACAAATCCTGAATTAGAGATCCTATACACAATGAATATTGATACATAGGAGGTCAATATTGTGGTTGATAAGGAAACCACTGGTTGGAAGAAAGATGTGGCTACTGAACCATCGGTTGACAATATTGCAGTCGAAACACATATAGAGCATGTAGTTGAAAATATTGAGATTGGGGTTGAGACACAAACTAAACAATTAGTTAATACCCTGGCTACTAGAATGGTGATTGATACAAACACTGAGAAACCCACAGAGTTAGAACAACCGGCTATAGAAAACAATGTGAAACCTATTGAAATATAGGCAGTGGATAGTGCATAGGTGAAGACTGAAAAACTAGTAGTGGATACAACTATAAAATCACCAGAGGCACTGACTGATAACACTCTAAAACCATCAAATAAAATGGTAGTAGAAAGCACAGAGAAATCGATAGAGAAACAAACTGAGAAACCCATTGAGAAACAGGAAGAGAAAAAGGTTGAGTCATAGGTACATGCAGAGACAGTGCCACTGACAACTGCTGAGAAACCTAAACCCTTGCTGATAGAAATACAAACACAAACTAACCCTCTAGAGGTCGAGGCAAGAAAAGTGGTTACTCACACCGACAACATGCAGATTGTAAAGGCAGTTGGATAGTCATCTAGTACTTCAATGATAGAATTTAGACCAACTAATGTGACAAAGGTATTATTGGATTCAATTAAGAAAATCACATATTGTAATGCATTAGCCTATAAGGCTATAGATGATACCATTCCTATTCTAAAATTGATTGCACCCAAGTGCAATATGGAAAATAAAGATTCTTTAAGTGAATTAGACACATTGTCTAAGTATATCACTGGTAACATATTGACTATTGATCAAATAAATGAGGAGACATTTAAAGAGAAAATAGACAAAGAAAAGGAGAAATTCTTTGATGAGACAATAAAGAAGTGCATGGGACACATTGATACAATTTTACTGGCACTAAGAAAAACAATAATGGACTTTAAGGAGTTGTACAGAGATACATGTAAGACTAATATTTTGGCATTACATATTGACAAGGAGATCGACAAAGTACAGAAAGAAATAAATGATATAGCTGACAATCTCATTGGTTCATCAGAACCAATATCACTTATAGAATAGGAGATAACTGGTTTTGAGGAGAAACTTGAAAATTTTGAAAAAGACAAGGAAAGAATAAAAGGAAAGGCAAAAGAACTTAAATGCAGACTCAGTCCCAAATTGGGTTACCTCATCTCTTTGAGGAAAGAGATCTCAGAGGAACTTGTTCAAGGACTAAAGACACCAAAAGAGAAAATGCATCACCTCACTGGTACAATTCAAAGAATAGAGGCAATATTAAAGGACAGTGATAGGTTCACTAAAAGCCTAAATTTTGTATTAGTGGACCTATTTCAGATTGTAACCAACCAGTTACAAGGTTCGATCTAGGACTACACTCAGTTGACATTTTGATAGCCTTTGTCATTGATGTCAAAGGGGGAGTAGTAGAGATGAGAAAAATGATTGGGAGAAGAGATCATTTGCTCAGGGGGAGCACACAGTTTTGGTAAGATTTGTGGACTTTAATTTTTTGATACAATTTTGGATTTTTCTCATGAGTGTTCCCATCAATTCCAAAGGGGGAGATTGTTGGCATTGCACACTCCAATGATAATTGTAGGTGACTGAAGGTATTGTCATTGATGGAAACATTGCAATCTTATGGCATCACCACTGACAAACTCTACACCAATAGATAGTTTACCAACAATGACTAGGATGATTATCGGCACCCTAGCCGGCAAGACTTTGATTATTGTATAATGTATTTAATTGTAATATCTTTTTGTAAACCGACATGGCATATTGTAATAAGACTCATATATAAGTATGAGATCTTGTAGATCATTTTGTAGAGATATATAGATGATAGGATGGATATGATGAGCGAATATTAAGGCAACTTTTGGAGTAAGGTTTATGGTTGTTGTATAAGCTTAAACTGGTACTGAACCTGGCATAGCAGATGCTTTTTGTAGCAGTACATCATATTGGATTTCCATAATCCATTTTGTAAGTCGGTGAGACTTCCTTTTGTAATTGAGCAGTGAGCTCTAGGTAGTTGGCCTTCCTACATGTGCAGGAACCACCTATTGTCAGTAATATCCATTCATTGGCCAATGAGTGAATATTGTGGGTCACAAATCCCACCGAGGTTTTTTCCACACTAGTTTTCCTCACCAAAAATATTATGTTATGGTGTGATTTCTATGTTGTGTTTATTGTTCATATTTACTGCACTAATTCTTGTTTACTGGTACACTGTTTTGGAATGCAATTTACTTAATAAGTTTAGAAAATCTGTCAACCGGTTAGATACTGATTCACCTGCCCCCCCTCCCCCTCTCTTAGTATCTTTGGGAATCCTAACACATCATTCTTTTGTAACATGACAACAACAATAGTATGGAATGAGGCAAATGAAAACACTTGAAAAGGTTTAGAGAAGTTAGGTGATTTTAGTACAGGGGCTTCCTTGATGGCTCTTTTGATATTTACAAAGTATTCAAGAGATTCATTAGTCCATTTTATTTCAGCACCCTTTTTCAACATTTTAGCAATAGGCTTTATGATTTCAGAGAAATTTGAAACAAATCTTCTTACAAAGTTGATTTGACTGAAAAAAGATTGAATTGCTTTAACTATTTTTGGGATTTGAATTTTATCAATAGTAGCAATCCTTCTTGGATCGATTCTCACACCATCTTTTGAAACAATATGACCTAACAATTTTACTTCAATAACCCCAAAATGACATTTTTTGGGATTCAAAGCTATGCCATATTCTAATGCTCTAATAAAAATCTTTCCTAGATCATTACAATGATTTCTGCCTTTTCAGAATAAGCAGTCATATCATCCTGGTACACTACCAAGATATAATCAATCATACCCTCAAAGGCCATGTCCATAGCCCTCTATGTCAGTCCAAAAGGCATCCTAGCATAGACATAGGTACCCCAAGGTGTAGTGAAAGCAGTTTTAAACTTTTCTGCTTCACTAAATTTGACTTGATTATAGCCTGAGAAGCCATCCATCATAGATAACAATTCATTTCCTATGACTTTTTGCAAAAGAGCCTCCATGTTAGGTAAATCATAATTATCTTTCAAAGATGAAACATTTAAATTTCTTAAATCGACGCACAGTCTGATGTCACCATTCTTTTTTCTGATTGGGACCAAGTTGGATACCCATGTTGAGTTCCTTATAGGCTCAATAATACTAGCATTCCTCATTTTCATCAGCTCCTCCTTCATCGTAGGAGCCAAAGTAGGTTTTATTAGCCTTTTTTTTTGTCTAAAAGGTTTTGCATCAGGCTTCAAGGGTATCTCATGCTAGAACAAATCTTCCATGTATGCTTTAAGGTCATCATATGACCAAGCAAAAATGTGCATGTACTTTCTTAGCCAATTAATAAATTTTGTTCTAATTTTTGGTGTGAGCTTTTTTCCAATATATACTTCTCTTGGGTTGCTTTCACTTCCCAAGTTTATTTTTTCAACATCCTCACATCCTCTTGGATTAAAGGTCTGAAACTCGCTACATCTTTATCATCAAACATTCTTTCAAGCTCTATCAATCCTTTTGGAATTTTATTTGTTTTTAGTTGTAATACCTCTTGCCCAAGTACAGTCCTTTTGCCATCCTTGTCCTCCACAATTCCATTCCAATTAATCCAGTGGTGCTCATATTGATCCTCACAAAATAAAAACTTTAGCAAATCCCTATCATCATCAAAAACTTGCCAACTTTTTACATTGTTAGGAACTAATGGTCTAGTCTTGTTTTCTACTTGCGTAATATCATCCAAAGGGATGTCATTATGCTTGATATCCATGTTAGCCATGAAGTCTGCCCAAATATTATTCAACCTTTCAGCCCAATTGATGGAGAAAGCATTGAATAGTTCAATGCAATCCCAAACTTCATTCTTGTAGCTTCTTAATTTTTCATTTTTTGTATCAAATTTACCTCTAACTTGTGAAATAGCTAATTCTAAATCACCATAAACTATTAGTAACTTAATGTCATGTTTATTTGCTAGTTTAAGTCCTAATAAGAGGGCCTCATATTTAGCAACATTATTAGTACACTCAAAAGTTAACAAGAAAGAGTATTTAAATTTTTTTTCATTAGGTGAAATAAATACAACTCCTACTCCATTTCCATCCTTAGTGTAGGCACCATCAAAATATAATTTCCAAATTAAATTTTCATTTTGTTTAACTATTTCTGTAACTTTATCAATTTTTAAAGGTTTAGAAATACTTACCTAAAAGTTGTCCATATCAGAATGGCAAAAGCAAGTCACTTCATCAGGATCAACCTCTTCTATGAGATATGGAGCTCTTGGTTCTCTTTTTATCCTCACCACTATCCCTTTTACTAGAATAGTGGCATATGACAAGTCAAGCTGAACATATCCACCCACTAAGTTGGACCACTGTCTAGACAACATCATCCCATAGTTCACAAGCACTTGTACAACTATGATATATGTTTTGTATGCAATGTTTTGGTAGGTTGGGAATCTAAACTCGATGTCCTTCATGATTCCTACTATAGGAACTGACCTATTGTCCATTACATAGCACTTGTTGGCATATGCACACTCCAATGAGACATTGTATGTGATTGAAGGTTTTGTCATTGATGGCAACCTTGCAATCCTATGGCACTGGTAAAGACATTTTACTAGAATCAGCAAAACACATTCTACACCAGCATTAGGACACCGACACTGGCACAGAAGAAAAGAAGTATACTGGCATAGAGGCCGACAGGATTTTGTTATACAATATTTTGTTTATTATTGTAAGCCGACTTGGCGAAGTGTAAAATGACTCTTATATATAAAGGAGATCATTTTAGACATTTGTAGGAGTGGAGGAGAAGCATAAAGAAAAATATTAGGTAGACCTAATGTGCGAAATATAGGTCAAGAGGTATATGTAAAGAACAGAGTAGGAACCGGTACTAAATCTGGCATTGAAGATGCTATTGTAAAGTAGTACAAGTTATTGGATTTGTATAATCCTTATTTGTAAGTTAGTGTGACTTCCCATTGAGCAGTGAGCTCTAGGCAGTTGGCCTTCCTACATGTGCAGGCCCCTATTGTAAGTAATATTCTCTTATTGGCCAGTGAGTGAATATTGTGGGTCACAAATCCCACCGAGGTTTTTCCCACGCTGGGTTTCCTCGTTAACATCTTGTGTTATGGTATACTTTTCATGTGGATGTTTTTGATTCTGTTTATTGCATTATTTCTTGCATACCGATACACTGTTATATTATGTTCTGCATGTTTTAAGTTAAGAAAATCTTATCACCAATCAGATACCGATTCACCCCCCCCTCTCAGTATCTGTGGGACCCCTAACAATTGGTATCAGAGCTTGGTCCTCTATTTTTAGAAGCCTAACAACTTGAGGAAGATCTTGACACCGGTAAAGATGGAAAATCTGATGAAGCAACTTGAAGGAGCTCTTATAGACTATGATGTAGAAAAGTTGAAAAATATCAAACTAGAAGATGATTTAAGAGAAGCTCAAGATACCATTCAAGAACTTCAAGAAAAACTTACTGTTGCAAGAAATAAGAGAAGAGAACTTTGTGAAAAATTGCAAAATGAGAATAATGAAAAGGAATCACTTAATGATATGATAAGCAAATCGAAACAAGAGAACATGACAACAAAGAATGAGATGCAGGATATGACTATGAGATTTTGTAAAGAGATTGAGGACAGGAAAAAGAATGAAGAAGAATTAACCAAAAGACTAAGTGATGCAACAAATGAGAACACAAGACTTAGCTATGAAAATGATATGTTGAAGATAGATTTGATGCATACTCACAATGACTCAAATGAACTGATGAGACAAAAAGAAATCTTAGAAAGAGAACCAAAAACTACAAATCAACACAAAGAAAAATTCAAGAAAAGCTCAGAGGAACTTGGCACCTTGCTGAAGAATCAAAAACCTAAAGGTGACACTTCTGGAATTGGATTTGAAGTTAGTGAAAGCTCTGGTACTACAAATACTAAGGATCACAACAAACCAGTAAGACAACCTAATGATTATAAATTCAATTGTAAATGCTTTAATTGTAATAAGTATGGTCATAGAGCAAATGAATGTAGATCTAGAAATTATCAGAATATCAACACACCCACCAGTCAATGTTCTAAATGCAACAAAATAGGTCACAACTCTAAAAACTGCAGAATGAATGTGAGATGTTATATTTATGGAAGAGTTGGACACTTATCAAATCAATGCAGAACACAAATTGGCATAGGTTATGGGAAATCTATTCAGAAGAATAATGTAACTTGTTATGCATGTAACAAGATTGGGCATATTGCTAAATTTTGTAGAAGTAAAGGAACATCGGTAGACAACAAAAGTTCTAGCTTGAAAGGTAAAGAAAAAGTTGAAGAGGTTAAGCAAGAATTCTCAAAACAATGGATTAGAAAAGCTGATCTAAATATTGGGAATACTCCTCCATCGGTAGAACAAACCAATGCTTCACTGGTAGGATAGAGTGATGCTTCACTGGAAGGATAGAGCAGTGCTCCACTAGTAGGAAGTTCTTCATCCAATTGAAGAAAGTTTCCTTCAGGGTTTGGCAATTTATTGGTACATGTGCTATTATTCCCTCGGTTAGAGATAAGAAGTTGAAAATTACTTATTACCGGCAAAAAATGTTAAGTGAATAATTAACCGGCATGCAATTAATGTGGTAGATGGAAAAAAGACACTATAAAGTTAAGGTTTTGGCTCCATTTCATTTCACTGAGATTTCAAATTTTTAGAGAGCGCAAAGACTCCGAGCTAAGGCATTTCAAGCAAGAAGCAAGCACACTCCATGCAATCATCCATCCAAGGTAGTAAAAGGTATTTAATCATGGCATCCACCTCTACAATTGAATACATAGCAAACCCTACTATTGTGGAAGTAATAAAAAGACCTAGGCCCGTATTTCAGTTAGTTCTCGAGATAGAAAAGAAGGATGATACCTTAGGTGCCTTTTCTCAAATCCCTAAGGGAGTTGTTTTTGCTGAAGACCCCCGGATGTACATCCACTGCAACATTGAAGAGTTAGGAGATGAGGAAATCAAAACCATGTATAAAACCATGATATGTGATAATACCGGCAATGTAAAGGATGAACACAAAATCATTGAGACCCTAGAATTTACAGAAATCCTTAGCATTCCTGAATTTCCAAAGGATGTGATTAGGATAGTTTTAAGCAGGGTTCATGGAGAATTTTTCTGGTTAGATGCAATCCATAAGATCACCAAGGAAGCTATGAAAGCTGTCACAGGGTTACCGACCATCGGTAAGAGACCAGATAAAACCAAGAAGGTTTCCAATGACCTAGTTATAAACCTAACTGGTGCAACATTTGACAAGAGGTCTTTAAGGGTTAATGATGTAAAAGATGTCAATGTGAGATTCATCAGTATGATATTAGGGTATAAAGCTACTCATGCTAATAGACTTATCTCAGTTTCAAGTTTATGCATTAAGAGTGCTTATGACATGGTCATAGATAATGCAAAAATTGACATGTGTGAGTGGTTAAAGGATGAACTAATTGACAACCTTGGAAAGATCAAAAAGGACAAGAAAGGAACTTTCAGATTTGGAAATTTGTTAGTATTCCTAATGCTACACATAACAAAATAGGTTCCCGGTATAGGTTACAAAGAACTTGGATATGACATACCGGTAGGAAAACAATTGACTGAACTATTCAATAACATGGGTGAGAACGAGGAAAACAATATTCATGACTTTTTCTGAGCATTAAAAACCAAAATGAAGAAAAGAGTAAGGTTATCTCAGAAGATTGTAGACAAATACAAAGATGATATATGCTTTGTCATCAAGAAAGATGAAATCTGGATGGAAGCGGTCATCCCAAGGACAGTCTAGGTAACTGAGATGGGATATGAAATAGATGATCACATAGTTGAAACATATGCCAAAGCACTTTTGGAAGCCCCCAATGAACCTAAGGAAGAAGTATTTGGTAGTGCTGAGACTATAGAAAGCCAAATACAATCAAAGAAAAGAGTAAAGAAGGTTGAGGCATTTGTAAGGAAAGGGTCCAGACAAGCAAAAGCCATTAAGGAAGATGTATTAAAGAGAATCGGCATAACAAAGGATGAGTTGGTAGCTCCACAACCTGAAACTCACCTATCACTACTAGGTACTTCTTTGAAAGGTGATATGCTTGCAACTTTTAAAAGAGTTGTAAGGAAAAGAGACCCCTCACCGGCAACCACACCTTCACCTAGGAGGACAAGTCAAAAGCAACAAGCTGTGAGATCACCGGTTAGAAAGGCCACACCAAAGAAGAAACTAACACCTAAGAAGAAGAAAAGGACAAACAAAGACTTGGCCCCTCTTGATATACTATTAAATGAAATCAAAGAGGAAGGTAAACTGAAGAATATAGAGAAAATATATGACACTCTAACAGCTAATGAGAAAGAGCAAGTTGAGAACAGTGTTATATTACATATGGACATGTACAAGAAATTTTTGATGGAGGTAATAAATGAAATTCCTGATGAATTATTCAAAAGACTTGAGGCAAGAAGATAGGCAGTGATAGAATTGGATAAGAAAATAAAAATTGAGAAGCTACTTGTAGTATATTCGGTAAACTCTCCAAAATAAATTGATGATTTGATTGCTTAGGCAAACCGGTCAGTATTCTCTACTGCACACCAACATATTTCACTAATAGCAGGAAGAGTTAATGAGGTAACAGAGGAAATAGAAGATGGATGGGATATATTCCTGGTTGAGAAAGAAAAACAAGAAGAGTATAGGAACCCCAAGCCTATCTTAGTCTATCAGAAAGATAGAGATAAGGGTAAACGTAAAGTTGGTGGACCACCAAGCATCAAAGTTAGAGACAACTTACCCCCACCTTCTTTAAATACTCCACCGATGAAAGAAACAACCACTGAAGATCAACTGGCAGATGAGAGTATGGATGCAGAGGATACTAATCCTAATTCTGAAGTCCTATATACTATGAATGTTGATACTCAGAAGATCAACATAGTAGTAGACAAAGATTCAACTGATAAATCAGAGATGGCTAGTGAGCCTCCGGTAGTAGGGGAAACTGAGAAACCGACAGAAGATAAAGAGAAAAAGGTAGAGACTAAGTCACAAACTGAGGAAATGAAACCTACAGAGAAACAAACAGAGCAAAAGGCTCCAAAACAACAATCACTGGAATAGGTACACAAGGAAACAGTGACACCGACAACCAGTGAAGTAGGAAAACCAGTGCTTAAAGAAATACAAACACAAACTGACCTACCAGAGGTCAATACAAGCTTGGTAACTTCAACCAATACTCAGATTGTTGGATCATCATCAGCATAGAAATCAACAAATGTGATTGAGGTATTACTTGATTCTATCAAGAAAATAACTGACTGTAGCTCATAGGCTTACAAAGCAATTGATGATACCATACCAATTTTGAAGGTAATAGCTCCCAACTATAATATAGATAACAAATATTCTTTAGGACAATTGAATACATTGTGTAAATATATCTCTGAGAAAATTGAGAAAATAAAGGAAGATTCAATAAAGGATAAGGTAGAAATTGAAAAGCAGAAATTCTTTGATGGGGAAATAAAGAAGTGTAATAGAGATTTTGACACACTTCTATCGGAACTATGTAATTTGTTGAAAGAATACAAAATTTGTACAAAGATACTTGTAAAACAACCTTTTTGACTATAGATATTGACAAGAAAATAAGCAAGGTACAGGACGAGATAAATAAACTTGCAGACAGCTTTGTCAACTCACCTGATACACTATCAGTTTTTGAGGAAAAGATATAAAATTTTGAGGAGGAACTACTCAGATTGGAAAAGGAAAAAGAAAGGATAATAAATAAGGCAAAACATTTGAGATCTAAACTAAGTCCAAGATTGGACTATTTAGCATCTCTGTGGAAGGAAATTTCTGAGGCATTAATATAGGGAAGCAAAACACTGGTAGAGCATTTGCAGCATCTCACCGTTACAGTGAAGAGAACTGAGACATAAATAAAGGATAGTAAGAAGTTTATGGATAGTATAAACTTGATTTTGGGAGATCTTTTTTAGATTACTACTACCCAACTACAAGGTTGAGGTTATGGATAGTGAAACTACAAACTCTACAGACATCTTGACAACCTTTGTCATTGATGCCAAAGGGGGAGTAGTAAGATGCGAAAGTTCAAAACACAGGAATCATATGCTTAGGGGGAGCTCTCACATTTTTGGTAACATTTTCAGACTGCACACTTTTGAACACTTTTTGAAATTTCTCATGAGTGTTGCCATCAATGCCAAAGGGGGAGATTGTTGGCATATGCACACTCCAATGAGACATTGTATGTGATTGAAGGTTTTGTCATTGATGGCAACCTTGCAATCCTATGGCACCAGCAAAAACATTTTACCGACATCAGCAAAACACATTCTACACCGGCATTAGGACACTGACACCGGCATAGAAGAAAAGAGGTATACCAGCATAGAGGCCGACAGGATTTTGTTATACAATATTTTGTTTATTATTGTAAGCCAACTTGGTAAATTGTAAAATGACTCTTATATATAAAGGAGATCATTGTAGACATTTGTAGGAGTGGAGGAGAAGTATAAAGAAAAATATTAGGTAGAACTAATGTGCGAAATATAGGCCAAGAGGTATATGTAAAGAATAGAGTAGGAACTGGTATTGAATCCGGCATTGAAGATGCTATTGTAAAGCAGTACAAGTTATTGGATTTGCATAATCCTTATTTGTAAGTCAGTGTGACTTCCCATTGAGCAGTGAGCTCTAGGCAGTTGGCCTTCCTGCATGTGCAGGCCCCTATTGTAAGTAATATTCTCTTATTGGCCAGTGAGTGAATATTGTGGGTCACAAATCCCACTAAGGTTTTTCCCACACCGGGATTCCTCGTTAACATCTTGTGTTATGGTGTACTTTTCATGTGGATGTTCTTGATTCTATTTATTGCATTATTTCTTGCATACCAGTACACTATTATATTATGTTCTGCATGTTTTAAGTTAAGAAAATCTTATCACCGGTGAGATACTAATTCACCCCCCCCCTCTCAATATCTATGGGACCCCTAATAGTACTTACCATAAGGTGTATCAACGTGCATTCCCAACTCTTTCATGACATCTTCTGGTATGATATTTACTGCCGCTCTTGAGTCTATCATGCAATTTTTTAGCATTTTTTCATTTATCAAAAGTGTTAGATAAAAAGGATCTACCTGTGTGATATTTTTGGTAACAAATGTGCCAAGATACACCACAGGAGGATCTTCTTTTTATTTAGGATCTTCCCTACTCACTTCTCCAACATTAGATATAATTTTTAAAGTCTCATTCTTGTAATCTGGAAATTTCATTACTTCTAGCAAAGGCATAGATATCTTCACCTGGGATAGTGCTTGAGACATGAACGAGTTACAATTTTAATTGGGCTTACTTGTTTCTTCTCTATAGGATTAATGAGCTTTGGCATTTCTATTTTTTAAGTCTGTTTTGGTTCTTTCCCTTTTTTGGCACTTGCATCCCTACCATTGGTTGTGTCATTATTGGTCCCACCTGATTTTGTGACCTTAGCAAAAATACCTACTGACTTACCCTGGTCATTTTTGACATTCCTATTTCTCAGCTGGTAATTTATTTTCACTTGTTCCATAGCTGCAATAGTGAAAGCTTTCTTCTCCTCTTCAGTCAAGTTTCTCAAAGAAGGCACTGCTTACTCCTTAAACAATTTTCTCAAAGTAGGGATATCTTCATCATCATTAGAAAAAATCATTGTATGCTATATTGCAAATTCTCTCTTCTTTGATGCACATCAAAATATTCTTCTTCTTCAGATAAATCCTCATTTCTTCCTCAATATGGATCAGACGAAAGGGCATTCACAGTTGGTTCATAATCCTCATTTTTATCTTCCTCTTCTATCAAGCCCTAGGCAATCATGCACTCTTCTACAACATGAGGTAGACTACATACATCACACCATGGATACTCATCTACAAAGTTTGTGGCTTTCTTTAATGGATCAGGAGTCTCTTTGTTTGTATTAGGTTTTACTAGTTTTTCATCCTTCCAATTTGTATTATATGGCATGTCATGCAACCTCGACCTATTGTAATTTATTTTCTTATTGTTTCTGTATGGTGGCCTTTCATTAGGATTTTGCTTACCCTTTAGGTCCTTAAGCATGTCCATGATCTAGGTAAGTTCATCTTTCTTGGGAGCCCTAGAGTTGTACAACTTTGGATCATCTCTCTTAGCAACCTTCCCAGCCACCTTCCTATTATTTTCAATAGTAGCAACTATCTTGAATGCTTGTTGTAAGGTATTAGGTATATGAGACAAAATCTCATAATGGGTTTTGTTGTCAAAAGCACTCAAATAAAAGTTAATTAGAAATGAATCAACAAGTCCGACATCTCTGGGTATTCTATTTAATACTTAATTAAATCTTTTGTTAAATTCAACAACTGATTCATTTTGATTCTTCCTTATACTTGTTAATTCATGGGATGAAAATGAAGGATCATTGTGATCTCCAAATTGTTCCAAGAACAGTGTTACAAATTCTTGCCAGGTGCAAATACATCTATCAGGAAGGCTTCTATACCATTCTCCTACATCCTCTGTTAAAGATTGAACAAACAATTTCATGAATACATCCTCATGAGGAACCTCAAATTCTTCGATGATATTTTTTACATTAACTACATGTTGTTCTATTGAATCAATTCCATTTCCTGATAATTTGAGAATTTATAACCTTAAATCATTGGTGATCTAATTTGGATAACCAACAATGCCAGTGAAATCCAACTGTCTATATCTTTCAATGATCAGAGGTTGTCTGCCAACATGATGGTTGTTTTGATTGTTCATACTTCCTCTATTGAGTCCACCATTATTTCCATTATTACCATTTTCCCATTTTTTCTACTACCACTATTATTATCATTATTATTATTCCTACCTCCACCATTGCCATTTCCATAATTTCCATTGTTACCACTATTATGTCCATTATTTTTATTGATATCATACCCATTACTTCCTATATGGTTACCCCTATTTGTGTTATTCCAATTCCCATTATTTTCCCCATTTCCATTCCTTCTTCCATCCTCCTGCATTTCTTCACTTTGATCCCTATGCACATCCCTCCATCTTCTACTTTCATTTACCAATGGGTTATCATAAGTTACAAAAGGCTAGTCTATTCTTCTCATATGAGGGAGACTATACTTTGGAACTACTTGTCTGCTTGTTTCACCCCTCTCTTCTTCTACCTTGTTTTTCTTGGGGCTTGAAATATTAGTTCTCTCTATTTTGAGTTTCTGCAACACCCAATCTAGTTGCCTTTTAGGTACCCTCACCATCTTGGCATCATCTGCATTCATATTAGCCATTCTAAGAATAAGTTCATCCCACTATTTTGCTTCCTGTTCCTCAGTAGCCACGATCTCACCATGGCTATGTCTATTATCTTTAGCACTTATTTAAAAGAAAGGATTTTCCACCCTATTCTCAAATTTGTTAGCAGATGAAGAATCCTCCTCCCTACTAGGAAATCTCTTATATCCTTCAAAGGCCATGTGTGATTTCTTCTCTTTGTTCTTTTTCTTGGGACTCAACTAAACAAAATCTTCTTGTCCTTTGTGCAGAGACCTCCTCCCCTGCATCAATTTTATTGATAGATGTCTAGGGATTTCTCTTATTTTCTCAAAATACCAACTATTATTTATGTACTGAAATGTAGAGTTGCTGCCTCCTTAAGAGGAAAATATTACCAACTTAACTAATCTTCTAGGATCCTCCCTCTAGCAGAGTTCGAAACAAACTACCAGAGAATCTAAAAACCTTGTATAAAAATTCCCCGGCAAAGTTGCCAATTTATTGGTTCCCAAAACCATAGATTGGAAAAATTAAGGGTTTTCCAAATCCTCAACTAATCCAATTAGCTTTGGCCAACGAACAGGGATGGTTGAAGACCAAATCCCTCTGCACTTACGGTCCACTGAACCTAGGTGGGTATACCTTTCTCTCTCAAGAACTAAGAGGTTATTTAGAGTGGATTTAAACTTTATGGTTAGCAAATGCAAAATTGGCAAAGGATTATTCTGCAATTATGCTTTATTATGTGCTTCAAGTGAATACTTTTGAAAAGAAATGAAAATTATTATGATTGTATTTTGAGAATAAAATGCTTTTAGGGTTTAAAAGAAATTTGCAAAGATTAGTTCATATAGGGCTTAGGAAGAATTTTTCTCTATTAAGGGCTTTACATGCATAACAAACCAAGACCTTAAAAGATAAATAATAGACCAATGCCTCTATCCAGGGATATTTATAATACTTTGTGGACATGAAATCCTATCAACTCCAAAGACAATAATATTCATCAACTATGAAGGTTCCAGTATATGTTACATAAACAATGAAAACCCAATCTCACATTTAATGTAACAGCATGTGATGACACATCATAGAAATTCAAATGATAGATTTATCAAGAGGACAAAGATAACTTATCAACACAAAAGTATGCACAATATCTAGAAAAGAATCAGTAACCTTGTATATTAATCCTTATGAAATGATTGCATACGTAAGATGTACTTAAATATACTCCATTACAGTCTGTTTGCACAAAAATTACTTCTTCCTCCTATAGACTTCCTTGATACATATAACTTACGGCCCTTATAGGCAACAATGATTGTTATTTTTGTAAATTTTCTAAAATATTCTATCATAGATCCTAGATATTTTTTACATACAACATGACTCACTATAAGTATGTGAATCAATAATCATAGATGAAAGGACACACACTTTCATGTTGCTAAAATAAAACCTAACATCTAACTACTTAACTGTTAAGGTAGCATAGCACAATTATAAAAACATGAGAAATAAAAACTTTAATTCTTTAGATCTAGCCTCTTCCCACATTTTGTGATGTGCTTAAGGTAGCCTTCATATTTGTATGTAACTGAATTAAATATGATATCCCTAAGCACCATCTCCATCTTAATCAGGCTCTCTAACTGGTCAATTGTTTCATTCATGTCTAGGGTATTTGCTTGGGAAACACTGAGAGTTGCACTAAGTAAAGCCTTACATTCTGAGATCCATGCACTTTTATCCTTGATAATCCCTACGTCATCAACGAAATTGGGAATCTCATTCTGCAAAACCTCTTGGCAATCCTAGAACTCTTCCTTCAACTCTTTAGTATACTTCTCATGAATTTTAATTAATTGTGTTATACTTCTGATAGTCTTTTCTTTCAATGCCTTATCCTGTAATAACAAATTGAGTCTGTCATGAATCCTTTGGTTAGAAACCAAATTATCCATGTTCTTTTGATACACATCCTAGAACTCATCCAAAACCTTTTCTAAATTTTCATATATCCTTGTCATGAACACACAGGCAATATCCATCCTGATAGTTTTCATTTTCTTCTTCATCTTATTTTGTTCCAAGGCTAGCTTCTCAAGCTTCCTTTTCCATTGGGTAGTAGAATCAATGATTTACGGTATTGGATGTCCTCCTCTTTTTAAAACTTCTTCATACAATGCTTTGTATTTATGCTTTTTAGTAAGTTCCCATTTCAACTGAGCCTTATTAAACCTGGAAATGGCAATCCCTATATCTACAGTGATCATAGGATCCACCTCTCCAACTTTCAACCTTATCATATGACCGAAAACCTTATCTACATCTATTATCTTAGGTCTCTTATTGGGAGGGTATAAGGCCCATAGAAACATTTCTTCCTCATTTTGATCATACCTTGATCCACTAAAAATATGTTTTACTCCTTGGATATCCAATATCATATCCCTATTATCTGAGTGCAGCAAAGAATTAAAAATAAATGAGGCACTCAAGTCCCATCCTGGAAACACAATAATACTAGCCTCCACTAGTAATTGCCTCTGCTTCTATGGGGTCATATTCTCAACTTCTTCATTGATGTCTTCCTTCAACCTCCTCTTCATTTCTGCTTCATTCTTAGGGGTAATATTTGGCATTGCTTCCCTTAATTTCTTACCTTTGAAGTGATACAAGAATTATTTGAACTCTTTAGATTTTATGAGTTGATCATCTGATACAAAAGTGGTGTGCTCAATCATTCTACCATCTATCTCTTCATTCAAGATTGTGATTAACTTGTCATGTGCATTGGGCTCTTCTTCTCTATTAGGTACTTGTAATTTTGACACAACTCCATTCTCCCCTGAGTCACTTTCTGTACATTCCTATTCTTCACCTTGGAGGTCCTCCAGCCTTTGTTTTTTCTCTTGTAACCTTCTCTCCAAATATTCCATCACATCAGTCAATTCTTTCACTTCCTTATTTATGCACAGATCTTCCATATCATCAATAAAATGGATGTAACCTTTCAAGGCTTGCCCTCTCCTGCATATGTTTATATATCCCTCAAGATCATAACTCTTCCTGGGTGTGTGTAACAAAAGATTGTATTCATCTGCTAACTTTCTCTCCATGGCTTCATAAGCCCTGGTTGATACAATCCTAAAATCTCCAAACTCCAAAGTCGCTGGGAAAAAGGCCTACTTACATGCATCCCCAAAGTGACGAGCATTAGAAACACTAAGTTGTCTAACAATTTATTAAAATACAATATGATCAGGTGTCGGTTTAGGCAATACATATGGTGAACCCTCAAACCAAACACTAACAAAAGTGAAATTGGCACAAGAAAACCAATAACCCAAATTATGATTCACTTTGGTGTTATGGTGCTCCAATAGATAAAGAAACTTCTTAATGGTTTTTGAAAAGGATCCTTCAATAGTTTCATTGTACATTCTGAACAAGGGTTTGATGAAAAATTCTTCAAACTTCACATAATGGGAACTCACATACCTAGAATCCCATAAAGAAACCCATAGCTACACAGGTTGCTCATGTCCGTTCTTTCCAAACTGGTTTACTCTCAAACCCTCTAGCCACAATCCTTAGAATTGACCATAAAATAATATTATATATATTAATAGAGAATAATGCTTGAAATGCTTATTAGGATTGTTCTTCAGGTTCAAAAAATCCTCATGCAATATGTCTGCTAGATATGTAGAGAAATCAAATGCTCTTGGCTCATGCCTTTGGATATCATCTACCAAAACCATTAATCCCATTCTTTCTACATCTGGAGCCTTGACTCCTCCCACCTATCCATAAGCCATGTAGGTATATTGAAAAAATTTCTTGAAAATGTTAATATCATAAGGCAGCCTGTCCTCCTTTGTCAACCTTCCCTTTTCAGCCTTATGAAACACCAAATTCCAACCCTGATATGTGGTGTCCATCTTTCTATATTTCTCCTCCAAATCATCCAAAGACAGAGGCACCTCCACCTCACAATCCAAACCAAAGACTTCTTGAATCTTTGCTGCTACGAAACAAATGAAAGCAGTCCCATCAAGCAACAGGATACATCTTTTGACAACATCATAGTTTCTAACCATAAGCTTGAGGAAGTCCATATTTACAAACACATTAGGGACCATGAGTTTACCTAGACCAGTTCTCCATAGGTTAGAGATAGGAATTTGGTCATTTCTCCTTATGTAATGAAACAAGAACAATTCATGTCCTCTCACTCTAGTCCATACATCACCAATCTCTTTGTATCTATCCTGCAATTGGTCACGAATTGGAAAATTGGTCATCAACCTTCTAGACTTAGCTCCTAGAGAACTCATCTAATTGATGATATCTTGATTTAGCTTGCTTTGTTTGGCAGCCTCCCCTGCCTTTGATTTTTTTGATGTATGATTGGATATTTCTATGACTTTCCTTTTTCCTTTTGCACTCAAACCCTCCATTTTGCAAATCCTTTGTTCTATACTCTGCAACTTCAATTATCTGTCCAAGGATATCAAACCACTTTCTAATTAATTTGTGAAAAACAATGTGCACGGGACCCCATATATAAGTTCATTCTCTATTATAGCTAACATTTGGAAAAAATCCTGGTTAGATTTGCTCTTTGTGATTTCAGGCCTGTCCGTTGGATGCATTAAATAACGGTTGTCATGTTTGTTTTCATACCGGATTTCTCAATGGCTAACCAATGTAACTCAGCCCAAAAATTTAATTTTTTGGTGCCACCCATAATGTACACCTCTTTAATTCCTTTATTTGTCCTTTTGATCATTGGATGTCACCTCGACAGGTCCATCCCCGCGTCTCATCGGTACATGTCATGGCTATGGATCTGTCTTTCTTTCCTCTATGGCATTCTACCCATTGGGTATCATCATAACTCAATTTATGTCTCTCTGATGAGCTGATGACATCGACTTCATACTTGCACATCCTTTTTATTTGTTCAGTCTATCAGCATACATTTCCTCGATAGATCCCCTTGCTCGCACCCATCTCCACTTTCTCATCGGGCATCGGTATAACAAAAATGTCTTTTCCAGATGAGCCGATGATGTCTTGATGACTTTATCTTCAATTGGTGTAACCTATCCCGATCAACTCTCCTTATGTTTTGGCTTTTCTTTTCTTTTCAGGGTCCATTAGTATAACTCTCCTTGATACACCTGCCTTCAGTTTCTACTCTTACTTAATCCATCGGGTATTGGCCTAATTCATTTTATGTCCCTCTGATGCCTCGATGACCTCAACATTTCAATCTTCATTCTACCTAATCTTTATTCTTTATCGTTATAACTCTCTGCAAAGACTTTCTTGCAATTCAACATTTCTTGTAACAACCTCATCGGGATTCGGCATAGCATAAAATTCCTCCTCCTGACATCCCGATAAGTCTTCAATCAATGTTATTTTGCTAGTATAACTTATACCGATATCCCCGTAGGAACTTTTATCTTCATCGGGGGTCAGAATAGTCTTTTTCTATTCCTCCCGAAGTCTCGATGTTACTCCGTTGCACTTTTATACTTTATACCTCCAAGTCAGCTTTATCAGTATAGGTAATACAGATGGTTCCGCCTTCTAATTTTCCATGTCATCGGGAATTAGCCTAACTATTTTTGCAGTATCCCGATGTGGTCCTTTTCTCTGATGGACCTACCTTTAGTTCCCTTTATTCATTGGGTATCAGGATAGAGTTTTCATTGTTAAAAGTCACATCGATAGCCTCATCAGCTATTGGTATAACAAGTTTTACACTTCCCCGATAAACCGATAGAAAACACCCTCCTTATGTCTCATCGGAACAAGCTATCCCAATGGTATAACTTTCCCAAGAGTTTGAATCATGTTGAATATCATTTAAGTGCTCCAATGAGTCCACCTTTTGATTTACCAATAAATGTTATGTCGATAATCCTTCTTTTGCTTGCCAATACTGTTTCATTGGGACTACTTATGCCGATAATTGAAATTTTGCAGTTTTGAACAAATGAGCCATCCACCATGAATAATAATGATCCCAGCTATCCCACAGGGTCTGATACATACTAGAAAACAATTTTAGATTATACCATAATGACTTCTCCACTGATAAATGCTCTCATATTGGATTCCTTGTGTAGTCTATACTCAGTGCATGCCCTTAGTGTGCCCAAGTGATACCTTGACATTCCTAAAATAGCTGATCCTTAGAGAACTTTACTTGTGCTAATTAGGTTCTTACACATGCGAACCAATAGTAAATGCTCATATGATAGAAAAAATGCCTCCTTATAGCACAAAATGTTTGGTAAAAATATGTGCTAACAGGTTCAGCATAACCAAAGATCTCCAGAAGGATAAGTGTTGACATCAATGACAAAACCAATGCAACACATCCATAATACCAACAATCTCCCCCTTTGGCATTGATGGCAACACAAGATGGAAAAACATCTAAGTGCCAAAAAAAAATGCCAAATACTAAAAACCAACAATCTCCCGAATAGATCAATACCAGAAATCAAATACAAATGTAGAGAGTATATATCTCTCCCCCAAAGAATAATCTTTCCCCAAAGGATAATGTTTTTCCATAGATATCTCTCCCCCTTTGACATCAAATGCCAAAGCAATATAAATACTAGATACAAACAATTCATAGATCCAATTATTATAACCAACTACTCCCCCTGAGAAGTAGCTCCCCTCCATCAAAGCCGGAAAAAGGTTTTATTTGTTAATTTTGTTGGTTTGATGCCAATCATCAACTGTCTAAGTCTCTACTAGTGAGGGTATTGCCCCAAGCTGCTCTTTGAGATATTCAAAAGTTTCCTTAGGCAAGGGCTTAGTAAAGATATCTGCAATTTTCTCTTTAGTATTTACATAAACCAATCTCACTTCTTTGGCTTCAACATTCTCTTTTAGAAAATTATATTTGATAGAAATATGTTTAGTTTTAGAGTGAAATACCATATTCTTAGATATATCAATTGCTATTGAATTATCACAATAAATGATTATAAGTTCTTTGCACTTTACCTTTATGTCTTTCAGCATTTTCTTAATCCATAATACCTGAGTACAATTAGTTTCTGCTGCAACATATTCTGATTCTACTGTTGATAATGATGTGCAACTTTGTTTCTTGCTCAACCATGAAATCAATCTATTACCAAGAAAGAATATGCCATCGGTGGTGCTCTTTCTATCATCTACATCTCCTGCCCAATTTGCATTGGTGTATGCACATAAATCAAAATTTTCATCTTTAGGATACCATAAACCAAGATTTGTTGTGCCTTGTAGATAACGGAAAATCCTTTTCACTACTAATTCATGATTTTCTTTGGGATTACTCTAAAATCTTGAAATAATACATAATGCATTCATTATATCAGGTCTCTTTTGTGTTAAGTACAATAAACCTCCAATCATGGATTTGTATCTTGTCAGATTAACAGGAGCTAATTCATCCTTCAATGTCAATTTAACAATTGTAGTCATAGGAGTACTTATTAGTTTAGAATTTTCCATACCAAATTTATTTAATAGTTCCTTCAAGTACTTTGTTTGACATATGAATATACCTTTATCAGTCTATGAAATCTGCAATCCTAAAAAGAATTTTATCTCCCCAATCATAGACATTTCAAATTATTCCTGCATCTTATTAGCAAAGTCTTTACACAATCCATCTTGTCCTCCAAAAAATGATATCAACAAAAACTTCAATAACCAAGATGTCTTCATTAGTCACTTTGAAATATAAGTTATTGTTAGTATTACCTTTAGTGCAACCAAGCTTTAAAAGATATTTGTCCAATCTATCATACCAAGCTCTAGGAGCTTGCTTCAATCCATATAAAGCTTTCCTTAATCTGCAAACCATATCTTTATCATTTGTCAATGAAAATACATCAGGTTTTTCAATCTAAACTTCATCTTTAAGAATACCATTTAGAAATGCATATTTTACATCCATTTGATATACTTTATAGTTCTTGTGTGCTATAAATGCAAGAAAAAAATCTGATTGCCTCAATTCTAGCTACCAAAGCAAAGGTTTCATTGTAATCAATTCCCTCTTTCTATGAATATCCTTTACACACTAATCTTGCTTTGTTTCTGATTACCTTACCATCTTCATTAAGTTTGTTTCTGAATACCTATTTAGTTCCAATTACACTTTTATCTTTAGGCCGAGGAACCAATGTCCATGCATTGTTCTTTTCAATTTGTTCTAATTCATCTTCCATAGCTTTAATCCAATGTTTATCTTCACATGCCTCAATAACAGATGTTGGTTAAATTTGAGAAATTAAACATACATCTTCATTTACCAGTCTTCCTCTTGTCATAACACCTTGATACTTATTCCCAATTATCTGACTTTCAGAGTGATTCAGTCTTACATACCTGGGTGTGTTCACTTGCTATTGTTCTTCACTCACTATGGAATTCTCTGATGATGCCGGTGTGACTGGATCCACATTCTATACCGGTGCACTCTATATAGGTTCATTAAAGATCATCTCAACTGCTAGTTCAGAATCCATAGACCTTGAATTTCCTCTAAAGTGTTCATCTATCTTCACATTTGCACTCTCAATGATTTTCTGCAATCTTTTATTAAAACATCTATATGCTTTGCTCTTAGATGAATAACCAAGAAATATTCCTTCATCACTTCTAGGATAAAATTTACCAATATACTCATCTCTCCTAATGTAGCATTTGCTTCCAAATATTCTGAAGTATTTAAGAGTAGGAGTATTACCAAACCATAGTTCATAAGGTGTCTTACCAATTTTACCTCTGATGTGAACTCTGCTAAAACTGTAAACTATTGTATTCACTACCTCTCTCTAGTACACATGAGGTAGATTTGCTTATAATATCATGCTTCTGGTTGCATCCAAAATAGTTCTATTCTTCTTTTCCAAAACTCCATTTTGCTGAGGTGTCCAAGCTACTGATAGTTGTCTTCTAATTATATTCACTTCACAAAATGTATTAAACTCCTTAGATGTGAATTCACCTCCTTGATCTAATCTTAAACATTTGATTTTCTTACCGGTTGGATTCTCTACCATTGCCTTGAATAGTTTGAATTTCCCAAAATTTTCTGATTTCTCCCTAAGAAAAGTAACCTAACATATTCTTGAATAATCATCAATGATTAGCATAAAGTATCTATCTGCCTGTAGACTTCTTGTTCTTTTGGACCACACAAATCAGTATGGATTAAATCAAGAACTTTATTGGATTTCTCAGAAATAATCTTAAAATTTGTTCTAACTTTCTTTCCCATTTGACATTCCTTACATACCAGATTATGAGGTTTTACAATCTTAGGTAAATCCCTTACTTCCTTAGTTGAACTAATCTTTATAATGCAATCAAAATTCACATGACAAAGTCTTTTATGCCATTACCAACTTTCATCAATATGTGCAATCAAGCATGTCTTTTCACTATTATTTAAATGAAAGATATTACCTCTAGTCTGATTACTAGTTGTAATCTCCAAACTAGTTATATTCATGATTTTGTATTTACATTTCTTGAATTGTAACTAAAATACCTTTTCAACTAATTGAACATCACTCAAAAGATTATTCTTCAAACCTTCAACATAATAAACATTGTCAGTATTGTGCTTACCATCAAAAGGTATAGTGCCTTTTCCTCTGATTAAACAAGCTTTATCATCCCCAAATCTTACTAGACCTACATTGTATTCCTAAAAAGATAAGAATTTACTTTTATCATGAGTCCTATGATGTGAACATCCAGAATCTATAATCCATTCATCCTTTTCTTCAATTTTAGCTGCCAGGGCCTGCTCTATCTGTGGAACAGTAGGTGTCGGTTGATCTTCCTTTATTGCAACAAAAGCCCATCCATTGTCTATCAGTTCTTCATCAGAACCATCAGTAACTCCTTCATCAGCATAACAACATGATTTGTCTCTATTCTTCTTAAATTTGTATATCTGATATTCAGGGTTAGGATTATATGGTCTTTTAGCTTCTTCTCCGAATCTTGCATGTCTATTAGGATATCTAGATGCCATATGACCAACTTTATTGTAGTTAAAACATTTAAATGGTGTTTTACCTTCATACTTACTTCCAATAGGACCTTTAGGCAATTTCCTTGCAAATAGTGCTTCAAGTTCTTCGAGTTCTTCATTTTCCTTCTTGATATCTTTAAGTTCTCTTGCATAAAGTGCTTTCCAATCATATTTGTCAGATGATGATGCTTTGAAGGCTAAATCTATCTTAATTGTAGCAACAAGACCAAATTCCTCAAGCTCAAATGCTGAAAGTTTTCCAACCAAGGTATCTCTAGATACTGATGTATTAGGCATTGTTCTCAACTCATTAATAGTAGTTACTTTCATTTTGTATGCTGGTGGAAATTCTCTTAACACTTTAGAAACAATTTCATCTTCACTTAAGGAACCTCCACAGCATTGTATTCCTAAAACAATTTCATTAACCCTTTCCATAAAAGCAAAAATTCTTTCATCTTCTTCCATTTTCAGATTTTCATACCTGACATGGAAGCATTCCAGTTTGGCAATTTTGATAGTGGTATCTCCTTCATTAAATGACTCTAATTTATCCCAAATAGCTTTAGAAGAAGATCGGTCTAATAATCCCATGATTTGCTAATATGACAAGGCGCTCATAAGTGCTTCTCTTGTTTTGCAATCATTTTCCATGTCTTTAGCCAATGTTGGTGGATGAGGTTGATTCAGTAAAGGAGGAATATAGACATTCTTTGTAACATCCCATATGTCACTTCCAATGCAATTCAAATGTGTCTCCATTCTGATCTTCCATATACCATAATTAGTTCCATCAAGTTTCGGACTGTCCTTCCTGAAAAAGTTAGTTGCCATAGAATTTCCTCAAGTTGTTAAACTTCTGCAAAAAGAGGACTTAGCTCTGATACCAATTGTTAGGACCTAGAGGAAACTGAGAGGGGGGTGGTGAATTAGTTGTCTATTAATTTCAACCCAAATATAACTTAATCAAACTTGATACTTAATACCGGTAAACTAAACTTAATGCCGATAGACAGATTAGGAGTTAATATTAATACCAATGAAACTTAATGCATAGAATAGAAAGAGAAATAATATCCACAACACATAACATAGAGATTTGTACATGGAAACCCTGTAAGGGGAAAAACCATGGTGGAAAACCTTACCCATAATCAAATGATACTATTGTAGATAGTATGTGTATTCAAATGGGATCTACACATACAGAAAGGCCAACCACCTATAGCTCACTAATCAACCACAAAATAAGAGTCACACTGACTACAATTGGATAGTTAAATCCAATGATAATGTACTGCTCAAAGTAGCATCTTCAATACTGGATTCAATACCGGTTAAGCTCTACTAATCACCTTCAAACCTTCCTTAAACCTTTTGTATGGTCTGCTCATATGATCTTCAATATTAACGCATACCATGTTACAATACCATAACCATATACCTTCACTGTATCTCTTACATTATCTCACAAATGAGATCTTACATATATACCAAAACCTAAGACCAAATGTGTAGGTCAGCTCACCAAGAATATTACAATCAATTACAAATAAGTCAAGATGTGGTGCATCATGTTGGCTCAAAAAATTTACAACAATATCCAATTAATTAAATCATCTCCATAACATGTCGTGTTGTTCTGGAATAGATAATGCATGCCAGACATAACCTAGACCAATTTGCTGGTAAAAACAAATATGTCAACCCAATTAGACCAATAACCAAAATACCAAATCCAAGTGTCCAAACCATGTCTTTGACATAACCAAGTAATCTCTAGATGATAACAAGTCATCTTCAACACCGATGAACAATATAACCTGCTGGTGAGTGATATATCGATGACTGTGCATAAGTCACTGAACTTGTTGGTGAATATAATGTGCCGAGTCAACATAACCAAAGATATCTAGAAGGATAAGTGTTGACATCAATGACAAAACCAATACAACACATTCATAATACCAATAGTCCAAACCATAATTCATAACGGGTCTTACCGGTTTCACCTTTGATGTGAACATTGTTGAATGTATAGACTTTTGTACTCACTGCTTCTCTCTAGTAGATATAAGGAAAATTGGCTTCCATCATCATAGATCTTGTTGCATCCAAAATGGTTCTATTCTTTCTTTCCACCAATCCATTCTATTGAGGACTCCTAGGTGTAGATAATTGTCTCCTAATTCCATTTGTCTCACAATAACTATTAAATTCATGAGAAGTGAACTCACCACTTTGATTTGATCTTAGACATTTGATTTTAAATCAAGTTTCATTCTCTACTTTTTCTTTAAAGATCTTGAATTTATCAAAAGATTTAGACTTCTCCCTTAGAAAAGTCACCCACATCATCCTAGAATAGTCATCAATAATCAACATGAAATACCTATCACCTTGAAAGCTTCTAGTCCCTATTGGACCACATAAGTCAGTGTGAATCAAATCAAGTACATCATTAGATTTACCATGTATGCTCTTATAAGAACTTCTAACTTTCTTTCCCAATTTACATTCCTTACATACTGGATTATGAGGCTTCATAATCTTAGGTATATCTCTGACTGCCTTAGTTGAACTGATCTTAACAGTAAAATCAAAATTAACATGACACAACCTCTTATGCCATTACCAACTCTTATCAATATGAGAAATCAAACATGTCTTATTACTAGTATTCAAATGAAAGATATTACCTCCAGTTTGAGTACTGGTTGCAATCTCCAACCACTCTTGTTAATAATTTTGTATTTTCCATATTTAAACTAAAGTTGGAAACCCTTGCCCACCAATTGACCAACACTCAAAAGATTATGCTTTAAACCTTCTACATAATAGACATTATTAGTATTATTCTTACCATCTAGAGAAATAATACCTCTACCTTTGATCATACATTCTTTGTCATCTCCAAATCTGACTTGACCACCATTGTATTCTTGGAGGGACAAAAATTCTCTTATCTCTAGTCATATGATGTGAGCATCCACTATCAATTACCCATTCATCTTTATCTTCAACTTTTGCTACTAGGACCTTTTCTTCATTTTTCATAGTTGGTTCCAGTTCATCTTCTTTTAAGGAATACAACACCCAATCCTTTCCATTGTTGGATCCATTAGCAAAGTCTTCTACCGCTTCATCTCCAGAGTCATCACTTACTCCTTCCTCATCTGCTATGTAGCATTGTTTAGTTTTCTTAAATTTATATCTGTTCTGGTTAGGCTGAAAATATTTCTTAACTCTTTCCTCAAACCTTGCATTCCATTCTAGACATGTAGATGCAAAATTACCAATCTTATTACATGCAAAATATTTAAAAGGTGTGTTTCCTTCATACTTACTTCATGTCAGACCTTTAGGTACTCTTCTAGAAATTAAGGCTTCAAGTTGCTCAAATTCTTTATCTTCTTTCCTCATGTCTTCCAATTCTTTTGCATATAAGACTTTCCAATCATGTTTGCCGGTAGATGATGATGATGATGCATGAGAACCAGGTTTAAACTTTATAGCTCCATAAGATCCAAATTCTTCAAGCTCAAAAGTAGATAATTTCCTAATTAGATTGTCTCTATTAACTAAAGAGTTTGCCATTGTCCTCAATTCATTAATTGTAGTTGTATTAATCTTGTAAGATGGTGGAAGGGCTCTCAAGACTTTGGAAACTATTTCATCTTCACTCAGAAATCCTCCACATCATTGAATTCCCATAACAATCTCATTTACTCTTTCCATAAACACAACAATTCTTTCATTATCTTCCATCTTCAAGTTTTCATATCTTACCCAATAACCATCAAGTTTAGTAATTTTGACAGTAGGATCACCTTCATAAAGAGTTTACAATTTATCCCATATAACCTTTGCTGATGATTTATTAGTCAATCCCATGATCTTCCAATCAGTAAGTGCACACAAGAGGGCTTCTCTAGCTCTACATTCATTCTCAATATTCTTATCCAAGTCTGTAGGTGCAGGATTGCTAGATTTTGGATTATAAGGTGTCTATCCTTTCTCATTGATCTCCCAAATATCCTTGCCAAGACATCTAAGATGACTCTCCATTCAAATTTTCTATATCCCATAATTTATTCCATCAAGCTTAGGGATTTCTCTTCTAAAAAATAGTTATCAGTGGATTTGAAGAGTTAGCTACCATAGGATCTACCTCAAGTGGTTAAGCTCTTGCAAAAGAGGACCAAAGCTCTTATACCAATTGTGAGGATAATTGGTGAACAACTGAGAGGGGGGGTGAATTAGTTGTTAACAGATTATATCAATTAATCCACTTAATAACCTTTAACTAGATTAAGTATCAGTAAAGCAGAAATAGATACCAGTAAACAATACAACTTAATAATTAAAGAAATAATCAATGCAAAGAAACCATACCACATAACACCATGATTTGTATGTGGAAAACCCAGAAAGGGAAAAACCACAATGGGAAGCCTACCCACAGTCAGATGATACTTTTGCAAAAATTATGTGATACAATGAGGGGCCTGCACATGCAGGAAGGCACATTGCCTAGAGCGTACTACTCATTATAAAAGAGTCTCACTGACTACAAAGAGGCAACAACCATCTCAAGATAAATGGACAACAATCTAGAAAAATGAACTATGAGAGATAACATCAACCATGCATGATTATAGTCCTAGTTAAGTTCAATACCAGGGGCCTTTGACCTCTTCCTTAATCCCAATTCTATCCTCAATGATCAACCTAATCCTCTTCCTGAATGATATTACAATATTCACACATTGTATTCCATACCATTGATCTACAATGAGATCTTACATCAATTTATACCAACCCTAAGGCTAAACCAATTAGGTCAGCCACCTACAAGATATTACAATATGATCATTACATAAATCCATATTACAATGATAGTCCATGTCAGCTTAAGACCAAAACAACAATAAAAAATCCATAAATCATCCCAAAACATCTCAGTAACGTGTAGAGTACACATTAACATGATACCGGTCCATAACTTAGATAGGCACCAGACCTATTCTAGGTCCACCACGCCAAAGCAATATCTTCAAATAGTTGAAGCATGATCAAAGAACATCTTCAGCATCCTGAAATTCATCTAGAAGCCACACCAAAACCACTTATGCATCCTATCAAGATTTCTTAGTGAAATCTCTATCAGTTAACCTTAAATCAATGTCGGTAAGGGTTTAGAAGAGTGTATGACAGTGCTTGATTACCAAGTCAATACCAATTGACCAAAATAGGCTCCAGAAGCATGTAACATGTAAAACATACTCTTATTGATCCAAACATGCTGAAAGTGTCCAACAGATAGTCTCTTTTGCCGGTAAAACTAGATCTTCTGTCGGTAACCAGAACTTGTTTGTCGGTAACCAACCATAACAGCTAGTGTTGACATCAATGATAAAGCATCAATGCAACACATAATCAATTCATCCATAATGCCAATAGACACAACTTCCAACTTGTGTCTTAAATACTCAAGTGTTTACCGGTAATGGTTTGGTGAAAATGTCTACCACTTGTTCTCTTGTAGGGATGTAGTCCATCTTTACTTCCTGTCCTTCAACCTTCTCTCCAAGGAAATGATACTTGATGGCTATATGCTTTGTCCTAGAATGCATCACCAAATTCTTTGATATACTGATGGCACTTGACTTATTAGACCAGATGAGAATAGGATCAATGATATTCACCTCTATGTCCTTGAGGGTTTGCTTCATCCAAAGTACTTGAGAGCAACATGTAGTAGTAGCAATGTATTCTTCTTTAGTAGTTGAAAGGGAGACTGAATCCTACTTCTCGCTATGCCATGAGACCAACCGGTCACCTAGGAAGAATGCACCACCACTTGTGCTCTTCTGGTCATTAATGCAACCTACCCAATCAGCATCAATATATGCTTCCAAGAGGAATTTCCCTTGTTAAGGGTACCACAATACATAACTAAGTGTTCCTTGTAGGTACTTAAAAATTCTACTTACGACATTCATATGTGACAACTTAAGTGTAGCTTGAAATCTAGCCACCATGCATACTACCTACACAATATCCGGTCTAGAAGTAGTAAGATACAGTAGGCTACCTATCATGGATCTATACAATGTCATATCTACCACCAGTGATTCATAATTCTTGCTTATTTTTCTTCTGATCACCATGGGGTACTTACCGGGTTGCAATCCTCCATTTAAAATTTCTTCAACATATCCTTTGAATACTTGGTTGTGAGATAAAGATTCCCTTATCTTGCTATGATATTTACAACCCAAGGAAGTATGTCAATTCTCCAAGCATTGACATCTCAAATTCTAGTTGTATCTGATTAGCAAATTCTTTGCAAAGGGTGTCCTTATTGTCTCCAAAAATAATGTCTTCGACATACACAACCACAATGATCATGTGGTTTCCATCTTTCTTTATGTATAAATTTCTTTTAGCACTCCCCTTTTTGAATCCATGCTCCTTCAAGTACTAATCTAGCCTTGAATACCATGCTCTAGGAGCTTTCTTTAAACCATATAGAGCTTTCTTCAACTGGCACACAAAGGTTTCATCATCATGTAGCAGGAACCCTTTTGGTTGCTCCGTGTACACTTCTTCTTCAAAATTTTCATTTAGGAAGGAAGATTTTACATCCATTTGATATACTTTATAACCCTTGTAGGCATAAAATGATAGAAATATTCTAATTGCTTCTAATCTAGCTACCGGTGCAAATGTTTCTTCAAAATAAATACCCTCTACTTGAGAGTAGCATTTGCACACAAGTCTATCTTTATGCCTAAGAATTTTACCTTCTTCATTCATCTTATTCCGGTAGACCCATTTAGTGCCAATGATGTTCTTGTCTTCTAGTCTAGGGACTAATTCCCAAGTCTTGTTCTTCTCAATCTATTGTAGTTCTTCTTCCATGGAATCCATCCATTCCTATCTTTTTCTAGCCTCATTGAATATTTTAGGTTCTTCTTCAATCATAAGGCAGAAGTTGACTTGTTCATCATTCTAGGAAAGTCTTCTCCTAATATCCACAACATCACCCTTATTACTTAGAATCTTCTCTTCTGGGTGGTTCATGTGCACATACCAGTTAGGAGACTTTTTGGATGCTTCTTTCGGTTCATTATCTGACTGACCTTTCTCACCTTCATCACTAGAATCATCATATCAGTTTACCTGTGATTGACTTCCTTTGTGCATATCCTCATCAAATCTTATATCCACACTCTCAATGACTCTTCTTAGTATTTTTTGGTAGCATTTATAGGCCTTGTTGTTAGATGTGTAACCAAGGAAGATTCCTTCATCACCCCTGGAATCAAAACTACCTAGACCATCCATATCTCTCTTGATAAAACACTTGCTTCCAAATACTTTGAAATATTTGACTGATGGTTTCCGGTTATACCACAACTCATAAGACCTATCATTCTATTGTTTGTTCTCAGTTGAACCCAGTTCAAGGTATATGCAGCAGTATGCACCGCATCCTTCCAATACATGTCTACTAGATTGGCCTCATTTAACATGGTTCTTACCATCTCCTTGACTGTCCTGTTCTTCCTTTCTACCACACCATTTTGTTGTGGAGTCCTAGGGGATGAGTATTGCCTTTTAATTCCATGTCTTTCACAGTAATCTTCAAACTCATTTGATGTGAACTCTCCACCCCGATCTAATCTTAGACATTTTAGCTTGCACCCACTTTCCTTCTCCACCATCTTCCTAAAGATTTTGAATCTATCAAATGATTGTGATTTATCTTGTAGGAAAGTGACCCATGTCATTCTTGAAGAGTCATCAATGAAGAGCATAAAATATCTTTCACCGATAAGAGCTCTTGTCCTAGTTGGACCACATAGATCTGTATGTACAATTTCAAGTGGTCTTGAGGTGTTGTGTTCTTTTGTTCTGAAGCTCACCTTACTTTGCTTCCCTTTCACATGTTCATCACAAAATGTGCTTACCGTTTTGATGATGGGTGGAATATTTCTTACACACCCGTTTTTTCTTATTGCAACTAAGTTATCAAAGTTTATGTGGCCTAATCTTTTGTGCCACAACCAACTTTCATCCACTTGTCCCAACATACATTTGATGGTATAATGAAAGAATAAGGATCCGGTCAACTACTAAGAGGTGGGGGGGGGGGTGAATCAATAGATAGAAAACTAATAATAACTTTCACCAATCTCAAAGTAAACTTAGAACTAACAAGTTAAACCACTGAACTATAAATGCAATATCACTATCAAGTTTAACCAGTTGACTATTATAGTAGATTAGCAATAAACAAATTGAAACTCACAAACATCCAAATACTTTACTAACATAAGTAAAACTTCATCTCATATTTTTGTCGATTAACATAACATATCAAAGTGGATTAAGCAATTTAACCATAGTAAACATAACCACAAAAACATTCACCACTTGACACAATATTTTGATGTGGAAACCCAAATGGGAAAAATGATGATGAGATGAGACTCACAATATAACTCTCTGAACTCTTCTGAAGTTTTCCCTGTTAGGAGCCAAGCCTGTTAAAGCTTTTACAAAAAGTCCTATTAAGAACAGATCCTGTTAGGGACCACCCAGTTAAGGGATTGACTATAATGCCCTATTAAAAGCAATACCCTGTGAGGAGTAACCTTGGTAAATGGCGACCTAGTTAGAGGATTTGAATAACACTAAGCTTGTTAGATCTTACCCGGTTAGGGGATTTTATTGTTGTAATTGTTAGAAAATAACAGGAGTTTGCTGATCTATTTGAATAGCACTACACTTGCTTGTTTAGATCCTTTTCATGCTCCTATGTCCCTTTACACAAATTTTAGATACATCATCCGATTTGGCAACCACACACTCAACTAGAAATTTGCCAACTCTAAAACAAAACAACTCATCAACCTTATAAACAAATCACTAGGTCGGTAACACAAAAAAACCTAATTCTCTCATAGAGATTCAAAACAAGTCAGTTCAAGTATGATCATTGGATTACATAATAATCTCTGCACATCATTCAAGATAGCCTCAACCACTCCTTGATCACCGCTTCATCAAACTCAATAACTCATCATAGGGTTTGCATTACATGCAATATACTTGCTCATTCTCAAGATAAAAACCATTATCTCAATACACCAAAAACACTTTGAAACTCTTCTCATACAACATGCATACATTTCATAATCATTACCCCTCATTATCAGATCATACACCAATATATCAAACTTCATCAAAGTTAATCAGTTAGGGTTTATCAAATCAATAGGTATGGTTTACCGGTTCAACTCTCCATTACTTAGCAATACCGGTTCACTCCACAAACTCACCTACCAGTTACAGTTCCCTTCACTAGCTCTTCATGCCAGTTACAAAACAACATTATAACAACAACATTACCGGTTACAATTGACATCAATGACAACATAACAGTTCATTAATGCAATATTCATGCAAATTCCAACAACATTGGGATTCAAAACATTCTTTCAGATTATATACATTACCATCTATCCTCTTTCCTTAGGCCACAGTATGACCGGTACTCTCTTTCTTTATCCGGCAACTGGTAGAATCAAAGGTGAATTTGTTACCTTTGTGACACATTTGACTCACACTAACAAGTTGTGCTTTAGGCCTTCAACATAATATACATTACATGCCTTCAATTTTCCATAAATATTTAGAGTACCTTTTCCCTTTATTTTGATGGATGAGTTGTCTCTGAATCTTACTGAACCACCATTCCAATCTTCAAGCTTGATAAGTTTATTTTTATCACCAGTCATGTGGTTGGAACAACCACTTTCTATAACACATAGATTTTTTCCTTTTGGCACGTAAGGTAGTATGCACTATTAGGCTTGATTCTACCTTGACCTTTTCTTTCTCAACCCATACCGATTTGGTTTCCTTCTTCTTGTCAGCTGCTATTTTGTGCTCTAGTTTAATTACCGATTCTTGATCAGGGTTTCTCCTCTTCTTCTTGATTTTCCTATTTTTACAAAAAAAATTTATATGTCCAAACTCTTGTTAGTTATAACATTTCACATTTTAAATCAAATACAAGCAATGGAGGGAGCAGCGCAAACAGGGGGAAATTTGAAAACTGGAAATGGAGGGAATAGTGAGCTTGGATCCTCTGGGTTTGAATCCACTGCAACTCAAGGACAAGCGATGGATGATGACAATGGGAGATAGGATGGGGACCCACGGCCATAGAACCCTTCTCTTGACCGCAAAAAGATGATAGATTCCTAAGAATCGAGCCTCGAGGTGGTGAAAGTTGACTTAGAAAAGAGGAAGGAGGTGCAAGCATCCAAACCCTAGAGTAGTCTTTTTGAAAGAAAAACAACAAGAAAACCGACTGGTAAATCATCTGTCCCCTTTGTGAAAGATATATCTGATAATAAAATGAGCAAATTTTCTATTGAGGTTTCTAATTTGGTTATTGAACATAGTATCTCTTTAATGGAGTTTTCTCTGGTGGGGAAGTTTGCTGGACCATGACCCAATATTGAGGATGTTAGGTCCTTTGTTAAGAGAAAATGGCAATTTGAAAGGTCAGGTTGATGTCTTAGCCTTGTCCAGAGGTTTTTTTGTTTTCTCATTCTCTTGTGGGGAAGATATGGAAACAAAATTAGGCGGTGGCCCCTAGATGTTTGGTAAATCTTCTTTATCTATTAGAAAATGGTCTCCTACCATGGAACTCAATGACTCTTTCTTTGAATCTACTCCAGTTTGGGTAAGGTTGCCAGGATTGCCGATGGAATTTTGGGTGGAGGATGTCTTCTTAGGAATTGCTAACTCCTTTGGGGAGCTTGTGGTGATAGATCCAATGACTGCATCTCACAAAAGATTGGTTTATGCACACATGTGTGTCAATATTTTACAGAAAATTGATCTTCCTAGCACTATTGATATATGTTCCAAACTTGGGTTATGGAAATAGAAAATAGAGTTTGAATCACTCCCCTTTATGTGTTTTTCTTGCAAAAAAGTGGGTCACTGGGCTAAGGCTTGTCCCAGTAACCCTAAAAAACCTATGCTAGTAAACACCCACAAATAGGTTTGGAAAGAAAAGAATAATAAAAAAGAAGGTTAGAAGTTGGAAGGATAAAGCAGAAGCTCTATCAATATTCCAGAACCATCAGAAGGAGATAGAAATGATCCTCCTAATAATCCCCCTTTGAAGGAGAATAAGAAGAATGAAATTAGGGAGTTTGAGATCAAAACAGTTAATACTTTTGAGGCTCTATAGACACAGGAGAAGGAGAATGAAATCAATGTAGAAACTCTTGAAGATGGTGAGATTAAGAATATCACCGATTCTCATTATGAGGATATTCAAGCTTCTATATCAAAAAGAGATGAATAGTGCCTAGATGAAGTTGAAGGACATAAAATTACACTTGGAAGGGACAACAAGTTTGGATCGCCTCAGGTAAATTTAAATGCTTTATTCCAAAATATTGGAATTGAAACACCTACATCTTCCAAAAAAAAAGAAGAACTATGGAGAAATATTCAAGACAAGCCTATAGAGGAACAAGAAGAAGATATAACAGGGAATGGAAAAAAAAAAAATAAGAAGGCAGGAGGCCTTAATGGGGTAAAGACTAGGACCAGGTCCAAGGTTGATATTGGTGTTTCAAAATCCCCAATAGGATGTAAAACTATGAAATGGCATAGGGATCAGGAGATCAAGCAAAATATAGCTGATGGAAGGCAATGAACTATAAAGGAATCCTACCCTCATGTTTCCAAATGAAGGTAATATCATGGAATATCAGAGGCCTAAATGGTCTCAACAAACAGGATATATTACGGAACCTTATTCGAGATCAAAATCAGGATATCATCCTGATTCAGGAAACCAAAATGAGTAAAGAGAAAGTGGAGAAATTAAATTTCTTTAAAAATGGAGGGGCTAGTGGCAGCAGCTTGATTGGGGCTTCTAGGGGGGTAGCAATTTTCTAGAACAAGAAAACCATTTATGGAGAAATGATTAATGAAGATGGCAACATAATATCCCTAAAAGTTAAAAGCATATATGAAGGAAAGGAATGTGTGATTACTAATATTTATGCCCCTAACTCCAAATCTGCCAGAAGTAAATTCTGGGATAAAATCCAGCAAAAAAGAGTATCTTTCCTTATGAACAACTGGGTAATGATGGGAGATTTCAACACTCCCCTGCAAGGCAATGACAAATATAGGGGAACTCAAGCTCAATTGAATAGTAGATCTAACTTGATGGACTTTATCAACTCCAATGCTCTCATTGATATGGATCTCAATGGAGCTTCCTACACCTAGTCTAACTGAAGGGATGCTGAAGACCTCATTCAGGTAAGACTTGATAGATCCCTTGTCACTCAAGATTGGATTCTTTCTCATAGATGTTCCCTATCTGTTATCAATAGAATTGGTTTAGATCACTACCCCATCATTTTTGTTGCTGAGAATTTCAAGAATAATCAGAGCTTCCCTTTTCAATTTGAAAAGATGTGGATTTCCTACCCTAATCTTGAAAATTCTATTGCCAACTGGTGGAATATTGATGTGAATGGAACTGCCATGTATAAAGTTACCAAAAACCTTAAAAATATCAGTCAACATTAAGATATGGAACAAGAAGGTCTATGGGGATATTTTTGATTCAAAGAAAAAGTTGAAGGAGGAACTAGAGTAGATCCAAAATTCAATACAAAAAGATGGCTATAAAAAGTATTCCAAAACCATGGAAGATGATGTTTTTGTCAAACTTCATAACATTATCTCTAGGGAGGAAATCTATTGGAGACAGAGATCTAGGGCGATTTGGTTGGAGGATGGGGACAGAAACACTAAATTCTTCCACATGACTTCTTTGAAACATAAAGCTACAAATAGAATTTCTAAATTAATTGCTGAGGACAAAACTCTTACTAATAAGGATGAAATTTGGGATAAAGTTGTCAAATTCTTCAATTAGCTCCTTACTAGGAATAAGGACATTGATTATACTCAGCAACATAATCTGACTAATATCATTCCCAAGATCATTAATCCTATTCAAAATAAGGCCCTCTCTACTATCCCTTTTGCTGGAGAAATTAAAAAAGATATATGTTTGTTTCAAGGGGATAAAACTTTGGGTCCTGATGGTTTCCCAATGTTCTTCTTCCAAGGATTCTGGCATATTGTGGGAGAAGACATGGTTAATGCGATCAAAGAATTCTTTGGCTCTAAAAGAATCCTTAAAGAACTCAATTCCATGTTTATAGCCTTAATTCCTAAAGTTGTTGGGGTGGACTCAATGGGAAAATTTTGGCCAATAAGTCTATGTAACTCTTTCTACAAAATCATATCCAAAGTTTTGACTACTAGAATTTTGGCTGTTCTCCCTTTCATCATTTCTGAGGAGCAAAAAGGTTTTGTTCCTGGTAGGCAGATCTTGGACTCTATCATTCTTGTGCATGAGAATATCCATTCCCTCAATGTTGCTAAAAAAGAAGGATTTCTGATAAAATTGGATCTGGCAAAGGCTTATGATAGAGTGGATTGGCATTTTCTTTTCAGAATCATGGAGGCTTTTGGATTTGATGAGAAGATAACCAAAATGATCAGAGAGTTGATCACCACTCCTATGTTCTCAATTCTCATTAATGGATCTTCTACTAAATTCTTTAAATCATCAAGGGGCTCAGACAAGGAGATCCCATATCTCCTATTCTTTTCACCATTATGGTAGAGAGCATGAGCAGATTGATACATAACTTGAAAGTGAATAAAATTATCAAAGGTCTTCAACCTTCCTCCACTAATGTTTTTTGTTCTCATCAATAGTTTGTTGATGATACTATCCTCATGGGATACTCTTTTGTTGAGGAGCCCGATGCTTCCAAAACTACTCTTAATTCTTATGCTTTGGCTACTAGTCAGCAAGTCAATTGGGACAAATCAGCTATATACTTCATGAACACTCCGGTCACTAGACAACAGAGAATTGGTAAAATATTGGCTGTAAGGTGGACATGTTCCCTTCCACCTACTTGGGCCTCCCCTTGGGTTTAGTTCCCCCAAACTCCTTTTGGAATATGATTATTGACAAACTCAACAAAAAAATTACTAGGTGGAAAGGTTCCATTTTATCTCAGGCTGGGAAGTTGTAGCTCCTTCAAGCTACTCTTCAGAACCTCCCTGTGTATGCTCTCAATTTATTTGGTATACCGGCTAAAATTGTTGATACTTTGGAAAGAATCCAGAAGAGATTTCTATGATTAGGAGTTGAAGAAAAAAAGAGGATATCCTTGGTTGCTTGGGAAAAAGTTTGTAAACCAAAGAATAAAGGGGGGTTGGGGATTAAAGCCCTAAAAACCTTTAATAAAGCTATCCTCGCAAAACAATTATGGAGAGCTTATGATACCAAGAAATATTGGAATCAAATCTGGTTTGATAAATATATTCAGAATTAGCCTATTCAGGAGTTCCTTAATTCTGAAGACATCCCTGCTGGATCCTTCATTTGGAATACTATTATCAAAGCCATAAAAGTGGCCAAAGCTGGAGCTAGATGGGTCCTTGGAAAAGGTGATAAAATAAGGTTTTGGGAGGATCCTTGGATGAAGAGTGAAGCTCTTCTTGATCAAGGAAATAACCAATTTATTAAGGAATGTAAAAGGAGGTTTGGAGTTATGGTGTGTGACTATTGGAAGGAGAATAAATGGGTGAGGCTTGATGTTATTCATGTGGGATTTTCCTTGCTCCAGAAGGAGTTGCTATCCTTTTCTCTTAACAATGACTATGATTATGTTTATCTCTGGAAAAGCAATCCTAGAGGAGAATTTATGATTGCATCTGCCTACAAAAATACTTTTTCTCAGACTAGTGATCCCATTTGGAGTAAAATTTGGAACCACATTTTGATCCCTAAAGTCAATATGTTCATGTGGCTTGCTACTCATAATAGGATCCTTACTATTGAAAATTTGGTATGAAGAGGTTTTAAATTCCCTAATAGGTGTGAGCTTTGATAGAAAGAGGAAGAATCAATTGATCATCTTTTTTTTCATTGCTCATTTACCTGGGAAATTTGGAGCAAGCTATGGGAGAAATGGAATGTTGATTGGGTTATGAATAAGAGTCTCAAGGATATTATTTGGAAATGGAAATTCCCCACCAAATGTCATCTTATCAAGAACCTTTGGTCCTTGACCCTCCCCATGACTTGCTAGGGCATTTGGAAAGAGAGAAACAACAGAATATTTAGGGAAGCTAAGTGCACCTCTCAGGTGGTTTTTGAAAATTTTTGCAAGGCTATAAAAGAGAACATCAACATTCCTCATAGGAATAATAAGCAATGGTTTATTAGTGATATGAATGAAATGGAGAAAGGCATCCTCATTGAATGGAACCTAATACACAGAGCCTGCAGATCTGACAATAACAATAGGAGAGATAATATTGTCTAGTGCTTCCTGATCATGATTGGATAAAGGTGAATTTTGATGGGGCGGCTAAAGGCAACCCTGGGATATCTAGTGGTGGAGGAGTTATCAAAAATGCTCAAGGAATATGCATTGCTTCTTTTTCTTAACTTTTGGGGTCCAAAATAATCATGTGGTTGAAGCTATGGCCATGCTAAAGAGCCTCCAGCTTGCTCAGAGATTCAAATTTTAAAAAATTTGGCTGGAAGGGGACTCCCTAAATATCATTCAGGCTCTCAAAGGTATAAACTTTGTTTCTTGGAATATTATTAACCTTGTTGAAAGTGCTAAAAAATTGTTAAATAACTATGTTAGTATTATCATAAATCATACCCTAAGAGAAGGCAATAAGGTTGTGGATATCTTAGCTAATGAAGGGGTCAATCTAGGGGATGATGTTAATTATATTGGAGAAAATCATTGTAAAAGGGATGTTAGAGAGCAATTATTTTTTGATCGTATCAATGGGTCGAGTTAATTTCATGATTATCTTTTGGGGAGTGGATTCCAAAGATAGATTTTGGGGGCAAATAAACTGTTAGTTAATGATTGCCTTTTGGCATCATTTCTTTGATCATATGCGTGAGGGTAATTATAATAATAAAAACTGGTTCTATGTGGCAATTAACATAAGTTTTAATATAACAAAGAAAACTCTATTCTGCAAATCCAAAATTCTTAACAAGAAGTTGGGGTTATGCCTGAGGATTGTGAATAACATTCTTGAGAACTTCAACTTGCTGTTCAAAATGGGGGGGGAATTTAAACAGGAATGAGGCCCCAAGATGCGATAACTGGAAGAGTGAACGAAAAGTCTGGAGAAGGCTTCATAGGTATGGTTTTACTGACTATATGGAAAAGCTCCATGGAAGTAGAAATTCAGTGTCACATGGGTTTGCTAGAGGCTGGAGTAGCAATAGAGTCACCTTGTTTGGGGAGATTTGGCAGATTGACAAGGATCTGGTTGCAGAGGTAATGAGGCTTCAAAAGGAGGGTACTAAATTCTACAGAGATCGGAAGTATGCAGCTGAAGCGTTCAAAAACTTCCCGAAATTAGAGGAGGAGAAGGGAAAGCTGGTAAAAAAAGACAACATTTCCTACTACATTCCCCAGTAGGTAAATCCCTTTTGGCAAAAAGTTTTAAGGGTTTTAATGGAGTTTCTCATAGTTGATAGTAGATTTACTAAAATCTAGAATTATCATTTTGCAATTTTGAACCACTTCCATCATGGGACTAAAATTTCCCTGCCTTATTATTTAGCATCTTCTTTGAATGAAAGTCTAGCTGATCATGCTAAAAAGCCTAAGTCTTACCCTATAGCCCATCAGGGGCTTATATTTCTCATTTATGAATATTTGAAGGATAAGGCTAGGGCTACCAATGATGACCCCCTGATCACCAATGCTCACATTTCTGAGAGGTGCAAGGATTCTGATTCGGATGAGGACCAGCCTAATGCCCCTACCCACAAAAAAAGGAGAGCGGATAGTGAAAATGTGGAAATGGAGATGCACTATGATGAGGAGGAAAAGGGGAAGGATACTGAAACTAAAATGGAGATTGAGAAGGATGAGAATGTGGGTGAAGAGGAAGAAGGGGGTAATTCTGAAAACCCTCACTCTAACCCTATGGGCTCAGATAGTGGGAATGTTGCTCTGCACTCTAAGAAGGAAGACAACCCTAACTCTATAGGCACTGAGTGTGGTAGGGAGTCTATGAATACCATTTTGAACACTGCCTATAACTATACCCTAGAATCCATCAACTTCCAGAAATGGGTTGTGGACAACATCACTAGCATGCAAAGTAAACAGAGTGATCTGAATAACAAGATAAATAAGTTGATTAAGGAAAATAATATTGGGAAAAATGATGAGGAGATGGAAACCAGTGAAGTTGAGGAGGAAATTGAGATGGAAGAGTGGCTGGAGAAAGACCTAATCAAAGGGGATTTGAAATACCTTGAAGATGTGGTCAGAATGATGAAAGAACAAGCAGAGGAGGATAAAGACAAAACCAATACCCAGGTGGCCCGTATTAAGAAGCATCTGAAAAGTTTCATGAACCACAACCTTCGGGTCCTAAAATTTTCCTCACAGAATATGAACACTCTGGTGGGTCATCTGGAAAAGAAAAATCAGGATAAGAATATGGTGATCATTGAAGATGTTCCAACTTCCAACACCACCCATCAAATTTCCAGGTGAAGGACCAAGTAGAGCACTATTGAGATGGAGGTTAAAATGAAAGATATCTAGCTAAGATAGGAGAGCAAGGATTTGAGGGAAGTGGCCAAGGTGATGATGCTTTTGGTTTAGAACGCTGAGGAGTCTATCAAAGTTTTCAAGTGATTTGTAATGCTGGGTCTGGGTGGCCAATTTCTTGTTGGCTCTTTGCTGTCTTTTTGTCCCAGTTGCTTGGTTTTTTGCTGGTTTTTCATAGATGTCTTGTTTTGTTTCTTTCATGTTTATCTCTCATTATGTAAACGGGTTTCGGGTCCCTTAAAACCTATTTTTTCCTTAATAAAAAACATTTCACATTTTCATTTGAAGATGAATCTTTGAAGCTATTGTAGGACACTTGGTTATTCTTCCTACATTCAAAACTACTATGACCAAATCCATTGCATTGATAACATACAAAATTCATATCCCAAAGTGCATTAAATAGATTTCTATTTTCATAACTTGTAGTGGGCTTATTTGTTAATCTACAATCAGCTATTCTATGTCCAAATTTATTACATTGGTAACAATAACCATGAGAGTTTGGAACATACCAGTTAGGTTGCTTTGGTCCTACAAATAACAGCCTCACCGGGGGTCTTCCTTTCATGTTGTTGACTCTGGTGAATCCTTCATGATCAACTCTTGCATTTCTCCTTAGATCTGTATGTCGGTATATTGAGTGTGGCTTCTGGTTCATTGATTATGTATACCAGTTTGTGTGGTGGTTTCTAACAATATCTGCATATGTCTTCTTGTCGGTATCCTTGCTTAATCTGAATGTCTTCTTCTCTTCTTCATTTGAAGAAATGAATTGTATCTCCTTACCGGATGTGTCTCTATTGTTCAAACTTTTTCCTTCTTCAAATCCTGCCACCGGTATCTTTAGATGGCTTCTATTTTCTCAACATGTTGTCTAAGGCTCTGGCGTTGCCTTCATATTTTCTTCTCACTTTCATTTCTAACTTTTTTCAAGCTCCTTTCCGAGCTTCACTATTTCAGCTTCTAGATCTTGATGCTCCTTTTCCATCTTCATCATATCAGAGGATGTAACTTCACATATCCTCTTGGCTTCTTCCAGCTGGAGTTTCAAGTCAAATATAACTTGATTGGACTCATCCAGGGATTTCTTCATCTACTACCACAAGCTTGAACATCTTGAGTTATCTTCTCATTTTAATTATCTCCTCAAGAATAGTTATAAGCTCACCTTCTATATCCACTTCAACCTCAGTGTATTCTTCTTCCTCATCTTCACCAATTGGTTCATCAAGTGCCATAAATAGATTAACTTCTTTGTCATTCTCATTGTAGTCATCTTTTAATGCACTTTCTTCATCTGTGGCATCATCCTCAATAGTATATAGGTTGTTCTACTTCTAATAGCCTCTTCTTCCTTTCCGGTAGACATTTATTTCTTTGTCTTTAACAACAGGTCTGCTAAAACCTCTTGACTCATCTCCACCAGTTTCATTATAAGGAGATTTTACAGTAAAGTGTCCAACTTTACCATAGTTGAAACATTTGAGTGGTAACTTTCCTTTATACTTGTTGTATCCTCTTTTGAGCTTTCTGACAAAGTTTTCTACATCTACATCTAAAACTTCACTGGATTCTTTATGAGCAACCTCATCTTTGGCCTTCTTGATGGAGTTGAATGTTTCCTCTTTCCTAGAGGATGCATCACCAGTTGTTCTTATTTTATAGGTTGTTAGTGAGCCAAATAGCTCATCCATTGTAAAGATCTTCAGATCCTTGGCTTCTTCTATGGAAGAAACCTTAGTATCATACTTAGGTGTGAGAGATCTAAGTAGAATCTTGAAAAAAATCTCATCTATAATTTCTTCTCAAAGTCCTCTGATGGTTTTTATAGTTTCATCTAATCTGTGAAGGTAGTCTGCAATATTTTTGATGCAATCAAGGGAGGGAGATCCAATGAAGGACAACCCAACCTTGCAACTAAACACATAAACCATGCAAAGCATACTGGTAACCAGTAACAAGGTGTCAAAAATAATAGATAGAACAATTGGTAACAACACAGAACAAATAATCGGTAAACAATATGAATGATTCTTACTACAACCTAAAGAATGATACATGCCACATGCTAGATCATAGTCTAGGATACAAACAATGCTTACAATGTAATTACAAGATTCATAGATCATCCTCAGATCAAATCAACTTCTAGTAACAGTCTACTGGGTCTATCCTAATCCAGACCTTAGCCTTCTAGCCTCGATCCTACTAGATTAGAATCCAGTCGGTTCTACATCTCTCAATATTAATGCTTTGTCTTCAATCTTCTAACTTCGCTGATCTAACTTTTATCTTCTATCTTCTATGATCTGACTTCTCTGATGTAAATTCCTTGATGTCTCTAATGATTCACAAACCTCCATATATACTACCCACAAATAATTACAACTTAATCAATTTGACTAAAAGACCAACCAGTTCAAGAAACGTGTAACGGTAACATGTCAGCACAATCACTCCAAAATAAAAAATGATGCACAAGCCTCTGGGAATATCAGCCAAGGCCCAAAACAACATCTCAAATGATCCACAAGTCATGAAGATCAATCACAACCTGGAATCCTCTTCACTCAACACATTGCAAGCTATCTGGTAAGAACACACCAGTCGGGACAATACCACAATTTGCTTACTTCCAGAAACAAAGCCAAAAGCTATGAAAATCAAACATGATAACAACCATGAACACAAGGGAATAAACTCAGAACCATAATGCTAAACACTCAAACATGATGAAATGCCAAGCTCTCAAGCAATTCTACTGAAAATTGCTCAACCGATAAGAACTAGACCAGTGCTCTTGCATCTGACTCTTGGGGTTAATTGAAAAGTGAGTCCCATCACTTGATCAGATTCAAAAATTAGTTAGTAGGTACTTGCAACTACCTCAGGGGATTTGGCAATCTAATAACAGCCTCGAGTTGCCTCTCCATGGCGATCTACCAGTACAAACTGTAGCCTACCTCAATCAGTGATCTGTTCAAGTCTCCACCTACTAATTGCATCAAGGTCAAGCTCTAGGATCGGTGGTCTACCTGCAAACCTTTCTCTACCTCACATTCAGTGATTTGAACAAGTCCACAAGTTGCTTCAATCTTCTCTCCAACAAAATAGTGCACAAACAACAGTCTGTCCAACAATAGGTTCATGAACTAGCTTTGATACCACTTGATGCAGTCAAGGGAGGGAGATCCAATGAAGGATAGCCCAACCTTGTAGCTAAACACATAAACCATGCAAAGCATACTAGTAACTGGTAACAAGGTGCTAGAAATAATAGATAGAACAACCAGTAAACAATATGAATGAATCTTACTACAACCTGAAGAATGATACATGCCACATGCTAGATCATAGTCCAGGATACAAACAATGCTTACAATGCAACAAGATTCACAAATCATCCTCAGATCAAATTTGGTTTCGGTAACTATTTACTGGGTCTATCCTAATCCGGACTTCAGCCTTCCAACCTCAGTCCTACCGGATCAGAATCTAGTTGGTTCTACATCTTCGTTGAATATTAATGCTTTGTCTTCAATCTTTTAACTTTGCTAATTTGACTTCTTTGATGTGACTTCCTTGATGTCTCTAATGATTCACAAACCTCCATATATATATACTACCCACAAATAATTACAACTTAATAAAGTCGGCCCAAAGACAAACAATTACAACTTAATCAAGTCGAGCCAAAGATAAACAATTATAACTTAATCAAGTCAGCCCAAAGACCAACCAATTCAGGAAATGTGTAATGGTAACATGTCAGCACAATCACTCCAAAACACAAAATGATGCACAAGCCTCTAATAATATCGACCAAGGACCAAAAAACATCTCCAATGATCTGCAAGTCACAAAGATCAATCGCAACCCTGAATCCTCTTCACTCAACAAACTGCAAGCTAACCGGTAAGAACACACCAACCGAGACAATACCACAGTTTGGTTACTGCCAGAAACAAAGCCAAAATCTATGAAACTCAAACATGATAACAACCATGAACACAAGGGAATAAACTCAAAACTACAATGCTAAACACTCAAACATGACGAAATTCCAAGCGCTCAAGCAATTCTACTGAAAACTGCTCAACTGGTAAGTACTAGATCGGTGCTCCTGCATCACTTTTCTTCATCCTTCATCTTGATGCCTTAAAGTTGACCCCTTAGTGCTTGTAGCTTGGCCTCTTTGACATTTTTATCTCCTTCAAATAACCTCTGCATTTTATCCCAAGTCTCCTTGGCTGATGCATAGTGCATGACCTTGACAAACACATTATCAGACAACCCGCTTAAGATAGCATGTTTAGCCTTTGCATTATTCTCATACACCTTTTTGGCATTTGAATCAATGGGAGGAACACTAGGGATAGTATATCCATTCTTGACAAACATCCACACATCAAAACCAAGGGAGGAAATATAGGTCTCCATTCTTCTGCTCTAGGAGTAATAATTAGATCCATCAAACATGGGGGTTTTTGAGGAGGTAGAATCATTTCTTGCCATTGTATTCTAAGACCAGAATCTACCCAAGCTTTATTAATCAACCGGGAACCTATTCTCTGATACCAATTGTTGAAAATAATGAACCACTAAGAGGGGGGTGAATTAGTGGTTCCTAAATTCTTTTCCTTCTTACAACAACCTTAGACTACTCGTTATCACCCTAAGCACTAAGCAATCAAACCAGTAAGACAAATATGGATATCAAAAAAGACAAAAACACCAATGCAACCCACAACACTAGATATATGAGGAAAAACCAATATGGGAAAAACCTCGATGAGAAATACTGCTGGAGACTACTACTCCAATCCAACCTCACAAGTGAAACACTGAATTACAAAGATTTAGGGTACCAACCCCTATTGATTTAGGGAACCAACCCTAGGAGAACCAACCCTTTTACCAAGATCTAACTTTGTCATGTATGATGAAATAATAATTTTGATACAGTTATAGTGTCTAGTTGCAAATAAGTTCTGCAACACTTGACCAATAGATTTTGGCCTATTAACAACCTTCTCTTGTTTACTGGATCTCACATTGCTGGTTATCAGATTACTCTATCTGATTCTTGGCCTCTCTTCTTTCTCTCTCAACCTTACAACACAATATGTCACACTCAGATGCCTTCTTGATCAATCACACCTCACCGGTTAGCTTAACTGCTAGACTTGCAAAGGTTTACCGGTACTTTGTGTCTGCCGGTTAAAACCTCTCGCCGGTTCGCCTGTTAATACACTCTGCAACTTTTTTAGAAAAAAAATTCTAAGGAAGATTATCTTTCTCTTTTCTCAATCTCTCTTCTATCTCCTTCGTCATTTTCAAGCATCATTGATTTATGTCTCGAGCTCACATATTTATCATCTAAGGTTCCCACTAAAAACCACATTCAAACAATGTCATGTTAGGTTTTGCCTTCACCAACTCGATCCATATTCGATTTGGTTAGATCTTATTTTCCAGGGATATTATCTTCATGACATATATCAACACCACCAATGCATCACATTCCAATGTGTGTTTTCTAAATCTGGAGGTCCCCACCATGCTTTTGTTCTTTTCTCTATTGTACGCTATTAATGGCTTGACTGTTTCCTTAAGAAAATGGGTATGAAGATCAAATCTTCTTGTAGGTTAATTTCAATCACTTTCTAGCTTGTCTTCCTTGAGCCGCAATCCTTTGGCATCCTCTATGACTTGCGGGTTCTTCATAAAAGTTGACTTGCTTGATAACTTGTTACGCCGATGCACACTTCATCGACTTGTGCAATATCACCACCTAACTTCCAGCTATCATGTTTGTCGACATCCACCTCTACTTGGTTTGTCATGTCGATTTGACATTCTTTGTTGACCAAGATTGACTACCAGTTCAATTCACCTTACCGGTATAACCAACAAACATCCTCTTTACCAACAACACATCCTCCTAACAATTCATCTTGCCTTTCGGTATGTCTTCATGCCATTCTTTTTGTTCTTCTCATCGGGTGTTTCTATGATTCAAATAACATTCCACCTCTTCATCAAAAACAAACAACCAACCTTCATACCTATTTATGCCTTAATGGTAAGCCAGCATTACTGATAGATAACATAATTCATGTGTACGGGTAACCTTTCTTCTGTTTGCTTACTTTTCTTATACTAGTCACCACTTCTTACTCACCGGTGACCTTTCCAACCCAGTTGACATCAATGAAAACTTAATGGCAATAATGCCAACACTTGTAATTTCTCCCATTCTTCTTGTGCAATCTCCAATCCATGTACATCAATCTATTCAAAATTAGACAAGGTACTTACAATTGCTTCTAATTCTTCGATGTTCTCTTGTTGCTCTTTACGCTGATAAGAAGTTAAAGGACTGGTAGGAGCCACATATTTTGTAGTCACATGTTTCCAATACTAAGATCCCATTCCTTTAAGATATATCTTCATCTGATCACTCCATATCTGATAGTTATCCTTAGTAAACTTGGGACCCTCCTTCATCATCTTTCTCCATATCTTTTCCTCAAGTAGTTAAGCTTCTCCACACATACAACCAAGAGCTCTGATACCAATTGTTATTTAAAGGATCCAGTTAATATTGAGAGGAGGGGTGAATCAATATTAAGAAGAAACTGAAATCTTAAACCAAACTGATCAATATCTCATCAAAACAAATCATAATCAGTACCGGTAGCTACCGAAATCAATATTCTAATCAGATTTATCAAACTACTCATTTAAGTGTTCATCAATATTCATGCAATAGAAAGATATCAACTTCAACACATAAGAAATAAATCAACACATGAACACCAAAATTTTCACGTGGAAACCCTAATGGGAAAAATTACGGTGGGAATTGGTACCCACAAAAATTTTGCCCTCTTTTGGAATGTGCCCTATTTGGAGCCTAGCCTGGTTAAGAGCTTACAATTATGCCTGGTTGGGAGTAGACCCTATTATGAGTCCCTCGGATAAGGGATTTACCTCAGCCATGTTAGGAGTTTTTCCCTGTTAGGAGCAACCTTGTGAAAGGATTTAGAACCAAAGCTAAAGAGTCACCCAATGAATTTACACAATCAGGCCTATTAGGGCCTACCCGGTTAAGGGATTTATAGTCTGATACAAGTGTTAGGGAACAACAGATGAATGATCTATAAATAGCTCTCTCTTCTTGCTTGTACAACTCCACTTTATCTCCAATCTGCTTGTCTTATGAAAACATACACATCGGTTTGGCCACACACTCTTCTTCTAATCACCGGCACAGTAAATCATCATAGACTTAACCTAAAATAGACTTTACAACTTAGTTGGTTACAAAACCCTAACCTCATACTAAGATTTACATCATAGATCATTAGAGATCTCTACAAACTATTACAGATCATCATATGGATCATTACAACAAATTACAAATCAATTACAGTTGTTGAATAATCATAAATCATCACCGCACTTTGATTTGATAAGAAATCAAGCCCTTGAAACATTATTCTATACTCTTCACTATTTCCCAAGATATTCCTTCTTTAATCACACCAAAACAACAATTTGAAACTTCATGCAGATCCATCCATGTCTTCACCAACTTACAAACATAATGTTATACACTGTTGAACTCAAAATCATTACCGATTACCATATTTGAATACCGATTCTTAAACCCTACAAAAAATACATCAGTCAATCACAAACATGGCTTCTGGTAACCAAAACATGATGCGGTTTTGGTCATAAGCTCATTACAATGTCACAAACACATATTCCAAACTGCAACACCAAATTACTCATCAATCTCTAGAATCAATTACTTGAGCATAACACATTTTCTCTTTTACCAGTTAAAGTCCTATTTTCTAGGAAACTATCACATTCATTCCATAGCTTACTGGTCAATCATAGCTGACTTAGATAACATGATAAAACATAGTAAAATAATGTAACCATAGCAGTAACCATAGTTTCCATCAATGACAACACTTTCCATCAATGAAAACACAAACTGATCATCAAGTCATCAAACAACATCTCAACTATATCATCACCAACAGTGCTTATACTGGTTCATCAATATTATCAACTATTATACAAATTTCCATTCACATTATTAGTTATGCCAATATTCCAACAACAACAACCCGAAAGGCTACAACCCTCAAGGAAGGTTCACTACCTTACAAAGAAGTTTCACTAACTTACAAAATGTTCGGACAAGAATCCAAACTCAAGTGAACTGAAAGAATAGTGTCTCCAAATACTTGATGATGGTTCTAATTAAGCACATTTGTCTGCTCTGCATCACTCCAAAACTATACTTAATACACCATACCAAAATATTCATCCTTGTTTGCACATACATCACTCTCTGATAATGCAGAAACAACCTTTACACCTAAGATGTATGACAATATCACCTATTTATACAATTCATCAACCTTGACAACAAGGTCGGCTAAACCATCAAATCACAATTACAAAATCACATCACATGATACAAAGATCAACCACCAGACCAATATAATGATATGCATGATATAACATGGACCTAATTCAAATGTCCAAATAAGAAACACCATCGAAAACCATGCCAAGATCAACTACAACATGCTACACCACCAGGAAAACCACATAGCATGAACAATATCACCAGTTCAGCAAAATCACCAAGAACTCACACAATGATAAATGTGTATCATCATAATAAATAGGACACAATTAGGAAACACTAGCAAGCACATTGGAACCATTGGTAATAGCTGTACCAACACAACTTATCAAATCTTCATCAATCAACATCTAAACCTCAAGAACACTCAAATAACAACAATTGTCATGAAGTAAGATAACTTGTGGAGCACCAAATCATGAACCATCTGAAATAAACATACACAATACTATCCCAAACAATCTCCCAAACACTTAGCTCAAAATTTGATCACACCAAAATATACCGAAGGAAATACTGAACTCTGCAAAGCACTAATCAGAAAAACAAACTGCAAACCAGATCATATGCCATGATCAATTAAGGATCCTGGATTGCCAAAACTAATACAAAAAAATATAATGATACTAGAAATACTCCATACACCAAACCAAAATCCCAATAAACCAGTCGGTAATCATCAGAGCAGGAATATGTTGACATTAATGACAATAACATATCCTAGCAGCAACAATGTCCAACATGCCTTAGCTTGCAATTCTGGAGTAGTGATCTCATTGGCCTATGGCCTAAATCTTTGTACACTTAATATATATATTGTTTGTTTGATTCTAACTATGGTTTTTTCCACTTTGGGTTTTTTATGTTAACATCTTGGTTTTCTTATGTGCATGAATTTGCTCTTTTACTTATTCACTTCCATGTATATGTGATGAATGATGTTGTGAAGAATTATGGGATAAATGGTTTAATTTTTCAGGTATATTGATTCGATCCCCCCTCTCAGCATCTAGTAGTGTTCAACAATTGGAATCAGAGCAAGGTACTGAAGAGATAGTTTTGTTGGCAAGAGACACTATTCTAGTGAATACTGATGCATGGAAGATACTTAGGGGTTGTCATTAATGGTAATTCAATTCAGATATCACGTTCGATGTACATATATTTTGTTTATCAGAAGTCATATTGTTCATAGGAATAAGTTTGGAAGGTGGAACTCAGTAACTAGTAGAGAATGAGATCATTGTGCACCTCTTGATATTGGTGTTGTAATTTGGGTTGCAGTTATTAAGGAAGATGATATGAGGTAGCTTATTTCATGATCCTAGTATTCCATGTTGATTCATGAGTAATTTTAGATGTTCGGTATCCAGTAATTTAGTTAGAGCATAGCTATTTTGGTGTGACATGTGTTGCGGATTTGTTGGCTTGATTTCTATGATCAATATTGTGTTAGAGGTCATTAAGTTGACTTATGCTAAGATTATTATCTTTATGTTTTGGTTCACATTCGGATTTGTGGATGGATTGAGATGACTTGGTGATACACGTTTCATGTTGCATGTTATGTGGTTTTTGGAAGCTGACTTAGTAAATAATTCTTTTCATTGGTGAGGATATATAAGATCAATATGGATGATAATTTTTATGAATGTTATAAGAAAGGAAAGGATGTGTTAGTGAATTTGTAAGGTTGGTGAATGTAATTGGAGATTTTGGTGCTCTGGTGTGTGATAAAGTAGAAAAACAAAGAAGAATAACAAATCGGTTGTAGAAGATAATGAGTCTAACTCAAACTCAATTTTGGCATGGTTAGATGCTATACTTCAGTTCATTCATTATTGTAATCAATTGTAATAGCCTGTAAGGCAGTGAGCCTTCCTCTAGGTTGTATCCCTTTTGTAATTGAGCAGTGATCTGTAGGTAGTGACCCTTAATGCAAGTGCATTCCCCTTATGTAGTATTGTCATACTTATGGCCATAGTATAATAATATTGTGGGTTCAAATCCCACCGTGTTTTTTCCCTTTCTGGGTTTCCATGTAAAAATATTGGTGTTATGGTTGTGTGGTTAATTGCTTTAAGTTTTTGGATTTCAATTTTTGTCTTATGGATCTGGTGGTTTAAGGATCAGTTCAATAAGTTTACAAATTGTAAAACATTGATTCACCCCCTCTCAGTGTTCATTGATTCCAACAATTGGTATTGATCCCCAAAATATTGTATGATATTTTGGATGCAAGGAGGCATACAACTAGTCTAGAGGATGAGAGAATAAAGGAGTATGTGCTAGTAAACTTATCCTCTGTCATCTCTAAAGATGAATTTATTAGATTATTATATCTTGCAAAGGAAATATTCTGAAGTAAAAAGAGGATAAATAAACTCATTCTTGGCAAAATTGATGAGGTGACTAAAGGGATATAGACAATTTTAAAACATTTTTTGATAGATCACAAAACTGATGTGAATCCGAAAGATCCATCTCGGGATAGATCTATTTTGAAAGTACATGCAGCTATTCCTAACATGAAGAAAAACCAAACATCTATGAAAGCTACTTTAGAAGAGAATCCTAAGGTGCATACCACAGTTGATGATGATAATACAATTGTTGATATCTCCGATGAAGTTGTATAGGACCCTCCAGTGATTGAAATTGTCTCAGAAAAGATAGTTGATGAGAAGGTTGATGAAGAAAGGGTAAAGATGGTGATAAAGATGAGAGTGTAGAGGAAGGATCAAAGGAGAAAGGAGAGAAGAAGGAAGATTGGGCTCTGGTGGTAGTGGTTAGAGACAATGTTGTTGATCAAGGGAAACAAGTTGCTACTAATTCTGATGACTTTGGTCAAGGGTCTACTGATCTGAGCTCTTTATCTTTGATTCAAGCACTGAAGTTGGTAGCTCTCACTCAGTCCAAAGCTAGTGAGGACTTACTTAAGTCCCATTCTATTGATAAAGAGTTGATATCATTAGCAGGAGACATGTTGGAGAAAATTATGCCATATTTCCAACCAGACACATCTAATCCCTCTAGTAAGATTAAAGATTTGTTGAATGTTGTAGGTTCTCATTTTGAGTCTTTGGAGAAGGTAGTAGATATTAAGGCTTTGAATCAATTCAATGCTATGAGATTAAAATAATTTTTGAAAATGATTGAGGATGATAGAGTTAGTTTAGTTACTACACTAAAGGGTATTCAAGATGCTCTTGATTAAGGTGGTAACATATACAACTCATGCCTAATTTTGCCAAAGTTTACTATAGACATTGAAAAGAAAATAAGAGAATGTGAAGGCCAACTAGCTAACATATCTCAATCATATGCACCCCAATTAGTCCCGGCTAGTAGTTTTGAACCACAAATTTTGAGTATATTAGATAAGATTAAGAATTTAAACTAGGAGAAGGACAAAATTTTGAGTAGAGTAGCAGAAGTGAGGAGTCTAATCACTCCACGGATAGATTATTTCATGAGTAGCATGCAAGATTCTAAGGATGCACTGAATAAGTTTGTTTTGGCAGACAAAAGAGGAACAAAAATGCATTCTTACCTTTTCAATGAAATGATCAATATTTTGGAGAGTTTGAACACTAATACATTTGACCTAAAATTCTGATGAATGTTTCCAATGGAGAAGGTATATTGTGACCAAATTTGATTTTTTTAAAAATGCCCACATTTGTCAAAATTTTGACGATAATTCAACATTTGGTTTCAACAAAGGAGTTGGCAATGAAATTTGTGTTTTTTAGAAAAATGCCTGTGTTTGTCAAAATTTCGATGACTACAAGCATTACTTTAAAAAAAAAAAGACCAAGTCATTTAATAAACATTAATCCTACCTCTTAGTCTCGTTGACCTCTACCATTACAAAAAAATTGGGCATTATAAGGAGAGAAACAGTTCTGGATTGGGGTGCCACCAAGATCTAGTTGAAGAAAAAAGGTAGGGTATAATCAACCAATTCATTATTATACATATTCAAATATTTAGATTCAAAGTTTATTATAGATTTATCAGATTAATTACCAATAGTAGAGATGGTGAGAGTTTTTTGCAATATGATATGATTGATTTAAAAGAATAATTTCTTACAAGACCTAAATCCTAAAATCATGTATTAATTAAACACTGCATTTTAAATAACGAACAATTTGATAATAGTTGTTACGAAGATTGACTTTTTTTTTTATTTCAAAAGTTACATAGACCTAAAATAGCTTTTGTAGCCTCCAATATCTTCAATAACAAAGATGTATAAAATAAAGTTTGGATACATTTTTTATGAGAATTGTAAGCCTGAAACATATTAACACTACTTTCCATATTTGAAATATATCATAATTAAGGAGTGGGATGACCTAAACCTATGTGATAAAATAGGGAAGAACCACAAATTGTGCCACTCTTGTATCCGACATCCACTAGAAGTGGTCTGAATGTAAGCTCTAGCTAAGGATCTTACCTTGGGTATGGATTCTAGTATATATGGCTATGACAGAAACTCCCTACTACAAGACCATGAGACTGATGTGTAGTGATCGAGTGCTATTTTTTATCAGTGTTTTGGAAGGGAGCATAAGTGTACCATGATAGGAAGGTGGTATAAAATGGAAGCTAAGAGGTATAAGGTTATGAGATGTGGGTTAGGATAAGATAGGGAGGTAAGTGATGAAGGATATAATGGTAAAAGAGTAAGTTAGGACATGTTAGGTGTTTGGAAGGTAGGAAAGTGAATGGGGGGAGATAAAAGGATGTGAAGGATGGAATGGGGTTAGGTAGGTGAAGTAAAAGTAAATGTGTAGAAGGTTAAAGTTTAGGATAGGATGTAGGAAAGTGAAGGAGGTTAAGATAGGGGATATGAAAGGTAGATGGAAGGTAATAATGATAGGAAGTGAGGTAAAGGTTATGAGGTGTGGGATAGAAAATAGGGTTTAGGAAATGGAAGGAAGGGTCATCCATGCCGTAGTGCTTCAAGAGGAGCACATTCACATGAGGGACAAGAAGAGTCATATCACTTTGAGAGTTTTCACCAAGATGAGTAGCCCAAGTATGGACCTCAAATCTTACAAGCCTTATAGAAGTTGATAGGTGTGATATAGGATAGGTTTTTATCCACAACAGAGACAACTCATGAGGATCCACTTGTAGTAGAGGAGCATATACTTGCATCTTGGGAGCTTATTAGGAGTTTGCCTTGAATTTGCAAAATACACATAGAGGAGATAGAAGATTGATCAATACACATTACCTAGCCTCATCATGCACAAATACAAGAGGTATAGACTATAGCAAGCACATATCATGAGCCAAAGGATCATATTTGATAGTTGCTTCATCTCCACTCTACCATTTTAAGATCCAAAAATGGGGTTGTGGCAAAGTATTGGTTACTTTTCTTGGACTTATGCTTTGGGTTGCATCTATATGTGACCAACCTAAAGGCATAATTTGGAATGCAATTTTTGAGAGGACTTGTTTCCACTTTGTGGTACTGGGAGGATAAAATGCACCTACTCACATTGGAAACCCTCTCATGGGGTACCATTTTGGAGTGCTTCAAGTGTGTTGCATTTCAAAATATTTTTGATAGAGATGCATAGATGAGTTTCACAATTTACATAATGAGGTTTCATAGTGGCTCAACATGAGAGTTAGTTTTTGGAGTTCTTATAGTTTGTAGATTACATTCAAGACAAGTTACTTATCAATTATTTCATTAGGGGTGGAAAGCCCAAAATTTCAGTTTTCCTACACATGGCCAATCCAAATGACTTTAGGGTTTCTATGGAAAAGTCTCTTATGGAAGAGGAGATACATGAGAGGACACAAGAGGCATGAGAGAAGTTTGGAACCTTGATCAAGGGACTAAAGTGTCCATAGGCCTCCCCATCCTTCAAAGGAGAATTTAGACTTACTATAGGATTTAAAAGAAAAGCCCAATAGTATCAATACTAGGGACAAATGTCTAAAGCATAGTAGGGGCCATAGGGTAGTCACATGTGACCATCATAGACACAAGGATATTTTAGGTATGAGAGACTATAGGGCTATCAAGCTAGGCCTTCTATGACTCAACAACATTTTAGGGGAGAATCTAGTTTTTTAGTAGTTAGGATCTTCTAGTTATGGTGGGGCCTAGCCAAAATAGGGTTATATGAGAGGCACATGTTATGTATATGTTAGTATCAAATAGAGAGTGCCCACAAGGTTTTAGAGTAGGTGGACACCATCCTAGGATGTCAAAGTGGATAGTTGATATGTGGGTCTTTAACCTCTCAACCACTCAACATATACGACCATGGGTCTTTACCCTCCCAAACACTTAAAGGTCAAAAGAAGATTCACTACTGCAACACTCACTTTTTGTGACAATCTCAAGCACTTAGTACAGTCACTCCTTTCATGGCCATTATTCTTCACACAACACTCTGTAACATTAATTATGATGATAGTGTACCTCCTTAAACCTTCCACCAACACCAAACTCAATAACAAACTCTTTCCCAATCTCGCTAATGGACTAACTCAACTCAATGTAAAATTGTGATAGTCAATGCAAGGTTTAGGATAGTAGTTACGATCTTCTAATTATGGTGGGGCCTAGCCAACATAGGGTTATATGAGACAGGTAAGTTCAACAATGATGTGTATTAGATTGTCATCAAAGTTTCCTATTAGTGTTACTTTGTATCAGCATTAACCACTTATTGTCATTTCATTATAATCAGTTTGTTATTCCTTATAAGAATTTGCAGTATTACCATAATTTGCATAACCTAAATCTGATTGTACTATGTATTCTTGAAATTATGTGCAAATATATAGATTTATATGTTATGGCTAGCAGTAACATTATGTTATTTTAATATTGTTTGAATAAATAGATAAAATTTACCCTCTTAACTTAATATGATATTAATTGTCATTGACTTGATTAAGAACATCTTAATTTATATTCAATGATGCACAAATCTGAATTTAAATATGTATATCATACTGGCTGATATATACTCTAATGCTAACTCAGGAAATTCATGCTTATACATAGCTGACACTGAACTTACCCCTGTCTTTATCCCTATTGGCAGACTATCATTATTCATCTTGTATGCTCTCTAAACCTAGGCATTAAGGCTGTCCTATGCATTATCACATGATTATTTTTTCTTGTTCTTAGGGTTGCTTATTGCTCTAAACATGATTAGGATTTTTCACTATGTTGACTACCACCTTTAATGGACTTCCATCAAGAAGCCTTATTACTATTGCCCTCTTCGATTGTCACAAGATGACTAAATTTTTTTCATAGGTGACTAGATCTATTCATGTGACTTCTCTTCATAATATTGGTAATTGTCATACTTTGATCATAAGGATACCACCTTACCTCTTTATGTCTTGACATGATTCTTTGTTCACGTAGTTATATTTTTGTTATAAAACCTTGTTTCCTCATACCGTTTGGATGAAAACAAAAATCTACAAGTTCCAATGCCTTTGTCCTTGAACTGTCTTGGACTACATAACTACCAACTTGGCATTATTCCCATATGCTTGTAGTGAATTTCTTTGTTATCCTTGGACATACTTGCTATGATTTGTATTATTGATCTTTTTTTTTCATTTATATTAAACTTCTTTTGATTGGCTCCACTTTCTCCTAAATCTCAACTGTCACCCTTTGATAATTTCTTTGCCAAAAAGAGATCTCAAAATCTACCATTGGACTGTCTTTTGATGTTGTGACTACTATGAGATTCATGCTTATATTCTTGTGTTCCTAAGAATATCATATTCTCCATTATTGGTTCTTTATACAAACCTATATATTTTATCATTGGCAATGGTTTGCATGAATTCATAGGAGTTCAAGGCCAAGAACAAATCTCTACTCCTTGGTGTTAATGAAATCCTTCTAAGCATGAGTTTTCTTCATCTCTAAAACTTGTCTTTCCACCCTTGTTGTCTATAGCACTTCAGACCTATCTATTAGGCATGAGCTTTTAATCTCTATGTTTGGCTGCTATAAAACTTCTATTTAGATTGTAAAATTTGTTGCTCCATCTATTTTTGATCATCTTCCCATTGTTCTACTCACTGTCTTCTACCTAATTGCTGACATCTTGTGGTTTCTATGACTATTAACCCTTGGGGGTTGTCATCATATCTCTACAAACATCTTATTTTGGCCCTCCTTATGTAACATTCACAAATTATGATCTCTCCTAAGTAATTGATAACGATTATATATTTATCAATAAACAATCTAAATTGAATGCAAATACCTTTTCCTTTGCAATGTAAGGTGTTAGCTTTGGGTTGAAATCCTACCTCAATCTCTAATCTTAGTTGAAAAATCTTCTTAACTTGCTCTTTGATTTCTCGTTGAATCTTTGGTCTGCCCTTCATATGCATGATTCTTCACATGGTTTAGATTATTGCCATTTTTGTGGCTTCTTTGGTGGTGCAGTAGGAGTATAAGGGTTTACACAACTTTTTTTTAGTAGTTAAACTCATTTTTCACAATGAAGGAGCCCAAACAGGAAGAAAAGTTGATATGAACACAAAGATACCCTGACTACCATGTGAAATGATGATGATGATGGATTTTAATAATATCCACAAGGCCAAAGAATCCCATGGGACCCACAGACAACACACACCCTATAAAATTAGGGCATTATGACTTTAAACGTGTAACCTCTTCTCAAGATCTGCTCTTCTTCAGTGAATTTTAATTAGCAAACTTATCATTTTTTTGAGTTTTATTTCCTCAGAAAGCGTGTTTAAATTATATATTTTCAAAATGTCTTTGTAAATGGCACAAATGTCACTATGTGTCGAGAATATCATGAGAAAATTTTGCTCCGTCTCTGCTGCTCTAGTGTTACTAAATAGGCACATTCTTTTATCCCATTCTTCTTTAGGCACATAATGGATATAAATTATGGAAGAAGGAGATACGTGGGGGGAAAGAGGTTTAGGATGTGGGTGGTAGAAGGGGTTGGAGTTAGGATATGTTGGGGAATAAAGTGGAGTGGGAGGTATAAGGGGGTAATGAAATGGTAAAGGGGATGTAGGTTATAAGGGGTAAGGAAAAAGGGTAAGGGGGTAGGGTGGTAGGTTAGGATAGAGATAGGATATGGGTAGGCTGGGATGGGGGTAGGTGATAAGATGGATAGGGTAGGTAGGCTTATGGAAATAAAGAAAGTAAGAATTATGGGATGTGGGTTGGAATACGTGATTTTAGGGGAATAAAGGGGTAAAGGGGTAGGTATTGCGGAGGTGAGTGTGAGATATAAGGTATGAGGGGAAGGGAGATGCTAGGATAGAATAGGGGTAGGGGTAAGGTGGAAAGGAAGTTAGTGGAGGGAGGTGAGGGTGTAAGATGGAAGGGTAGGTTTAAGTTAAGATGTGAAGGAGGTTAAGGAATGGGGTATGGAAGGTGGTTAAAGGATAGAGGATAGGAAGGTAGGTGAGTTAGAAGGTATGGTAAATGGAAGTGAAGAGTGTTAGGGGAGGTGGCAATAGGAGTGATTGGGTTTGGGCACCCACTGACATGATCGACATAAGTGGAAGGGATTATGCCTTGGTTGGGAAAAGGGAATGTTAAACCTTACTTCATTTCAAAGAGAAAGACTTGGCCAGCTCCTGAGAAACTATGAACAAAAGGTTAATAGAAAAGATGCAACAACAACCAACTAAGCTAAGACAACTAACCTAGAAAGCAAAAAAGTGTGTTTTGGTGAAGATTGGGAATAGTGTATTTTGGTGAAGAAACATGATGTGAGAATTTTGATGTAGAGGCAAGGGTAGAACTAGGTAATATTAAGACAACAACCACATTGATTAGGCAAGTCAAATAAGGTCTCTCCAATGTTTAGGATACACAAGGGCAGCATTAGTCATGTAAGTATGCATGAGCATGGGAATGGATAGTTACTTTTGTTTTAGACTAACTTGTATCTATGACTATCTATAACTTTGATCTATGACTAACTTGGGTCTATGACTCTCAATGGGCATATCACCTCCTCTAAATCACCACAAAGCCATTAGATATGTTTTGAGATGAAAAAGAAGAGAAATGGTTTTGGTTCAATCTGCATAATTTCTATGTTCAAGTAATTTAATTTGGTATATTATACTGAAATGTGATTTCATAACTAACATTTCAACTTCTATATAACTAGTTCTATAGCCCGATTTTTTTTCCTGTGAAAAAAGACCATGTCAAACAATATCAACGAACAACAAAATAAGGAGACAATTGCTAGATTGTGGTTTAACTTGAAAAGAAAAGGTGATGGAAAATGTTATTGTCCCTGCAAAATTTGTAAGGGTTTAAAGACTAGAAGACTTCTAATCAAAATAGCTAAGAAACATTGTAGGCTACATGGTCACATTGAAGGTGGACATGATTATCATCCATTGGTAAGTTTTTCATTATATCATTTTAACAATTTATATACATAAGAAATCACTTGATGATGAGATCATGATCATGGTTTATTTATGTTTATTAATTTTATATAGGTCGGGCACCCCAAAGCACATGATATGGATCAATGCAACTCGAAGAATATGGTTTTTGAAGTGGAGGAACATGGAGGTGTGAATATCAAAGATAGAGATAATGATCCCATGGAAGATGATGATCATGAGCCACATAACAAAATTGAAGATGATGGTACAAATACATTGATCCATGACACATTTTATACTCGCGCAACTGATCATGATGATGAAGATGACCTTGATCTTGTTCATGATGTCCCTCTACTTGAGAAGGTATTTGAGTCCCTTTACGAAGGCTCCTAGACAACTCTTCTCTCCGTTGTATTGTTGTTGGTGAACTTGAAGGTTATGAATGGTTTATCCAACATAATAATCTCACGTATGTTAAGGTATGTCATATATGTCAAAATAAATAATGAATCATGTTGTGCCATTAATATTCTTTATTTAACAAATTATATTTTTTTTGTTGTAGATTGATAAGTGAGTTTTTGTAATGATCCTCTCATTTTATATATTAACATATGCAGTTGAATGGATTACTAGGTATGTTTTGCTACAAAATTTCATGATCTTAGTTGTGTGTAAAATTGAAAATACATAGCTCCACCTTTTATTCCAATTTGTTTGTTCCACAATGCGTTGTGACTCTATTGCCTAATGAATAAGCAATGATCTAAGACCATACACCAATCTCACATTATTCAAAACATAAATAAATAGTTTAGTAATAAGTTGATCCTTGTGCATCCATGACTATTGATATTACCAAGGAATTATTCTTAAGTGAGGATTTAGTAGATATATTTTATGTGTGTTATCCTCACCCAGCTATATCAGCTATATAGGGGTTTTATGCAGCCAGTCTTCCTTCAACTAGGGACAATATTTGGGGTCAAGAGTGTAGTTAGGTTTGGGTATAACCCACTCTTATAGAGTTGACCTTTAACCCTCCATGTTTTGTTGATGAGAAAGTTTCACTTGCATGATGACAACCCTGGCCTTGTGAGTGTAATTTCACTCTAGGATGTGGAGCAATAGTTTTGGGACCAAAGTCCCTTCTTTATCACCTGGGCTCTAGAAAAGAAAAGTCCCTTCTTTATCACATACCAAAATAAATTAGATACTCTTGTTGATAGTTTGGTGGCTCTGAACAATGGCTCCTTTGAAGAATTGTGATCCTTTTAATTTTGGCCTTCCATGATGTGAAAAGAGGTTATGTTATGAATAATGGTCCAGATGATTTAGTTATTTCTTATTATGTTGAGTATGAGTAAATTTGGGCTTCCTTGGCCATGGTCACTATTTTCTACTAACTATTGTGATTTAGTGTGACTTGAGCATGGACTTCAAGTAATCAAGGGGGTGGAAACAATCTTCAAGTGTTAGGGAATACGTAGCCTTAACCAAGGGATGAAAGTATCAGGAAAGTACAAGTGATTCATGTGTAGATCAATGTATCATTCACCTATTAATTCCTAGCAACATTCTCAAATAAACAAGAAAAGAGGTATGTTGAGTGCATATATACATTTTATGTTGCCATGATATAAGTAATATATCAAACATGTAACTTAGACTTATTTGCAATTTCATTCATAAATATTAGATCTTGTGGATTTTTGAATACATAATGTCTCGTTGATTTCAATATCTTTATTGCAAGTACTCTTTTCAGCATGGAACTCCACTCATTGAGGTCTCTTACTAAATGCAAGCTAGTTATCCTATTAATGATGATACGTTTTTCATGCATTTTATGGGAAATCTTATTAACAGCTATGGTTGGGTTGTTCATTGTTTTGTGAAAATATACACAAGTAGATTGGGACATTAGAGTTATAAACACTGTAAATTGAGTTTGAGATCATTGTCCTAATTTTAATAGACAATCACCATTGGCCCAAGGCCACACCAACACCATTGTGATACCAAGGTTTGTGTATACTGGTGTTAGGGCTACTCTTAAGATATTTCATTACCATTACATATCCACACCTGGGGTTTTCAAACACAACTTGTTTGAGTAGGCAGTATCACTGGTAAAATTGTGATTGTCATAATTGGTACCCTTAGGATAGTCATTGATATTTGGTCTATGGCACTTTTTATGGCTTCTAACTGCTTCTATGGGGTGTGCAAGGGTCCCACACATCTCTTCCAACATTCCATCCAAGGCACGTCACTCTCACCTATCTTATATTCCACTTTCTCTATGTTGCTATCCTATCCGATACATGATGAATATCATACTAATCAATCAAATCTAGCATGTGTCTCAGAGGTTTTGGAGACTTGAAAGAAAGAGAAATGAAAATAGATATTTACAAGAGCCTTTCCAACCAGTGGTGTGAGTTTTTAATGGTGAAAAGGCCAAAAATACATTTTTTCCCACTCATTGGAAACCCTAGTGAGGGTTTTGATAGTTTTTGAAAAAATAGTGATATCTTCTTCAAATTTCAATGGATCTCAATGCTAGAAAAGATGAAATGAAGGTAATTCACTTCTCTACCATATCAAATTGACTTCTAATGAAAATATGATTTTTTCACAGTTAAAAATAGTGAGAATCAAACTGAAACATTTTTGTATGAACAAAAATCTCCAACTTCATTTAGTAAAACTTTCAAAATTCAACAAGAAAAACTTGGGTGGTGTGACAAAGGCCTATTTATGCCCATCCAAGTGGGTTACAATCTCAAACTGCCAAAAACCAACCTCCCAACCAAATTTTAAAAAGTTGTCATGACAATAATGACAACTATTTACAATTTTTACAATTTTTGCCCAATGGATCTCAAACTTTCCCAATTAGGTCCAAATACATCATAATGGCCTCAATTGGACTTATTTACATGAAATAACACAAAAAAAACAAAAACTCAAATTTTGACCATTTTAGCCAAACCTATGCTTATCTTGCAATAGTAACGTTTCATGAGGTGACAACAAATATGAGTTTTAATGGATGCTTTCATTAAAGGAGTTGTTGCATATACTTCCGCAATTGTGTAAACTAATTTATGTAAAACTCCATTGAATTTATATCTTAAGACTGAAATGTAAACTTAATTATTATTATAATGACATCAAGCAAACAATAAGGTAAAGAAAAATGGCTTTAATTCATGACTAAGTTGTTGGAAGATTTGTTTTGTGATGTCCCTTATAAATTCTATTAAGAAATGTGTAGTGGATTCCATCTATAATCATCCCATTTCATAGGTTAAATGGTTGTTTGTAATATTTCAATTATTTCTTTCACTTGTAATCACCAAAGGTCTTTTGTCTAAGGTTTTGCTTGGCTTTGATTTTTCTTTACCTCATCGATTTCAGTCTTAAGATATAAATCCAATGGAGTTTCACATAAAGTATTTTACACAATTGAGGAAGGATATGTAGCAACTCCTTTAATGAAAGCATCCATATACCCTTGCCAATATCTTCCCACTAATTATACTGATCATGGGGCAAAGATCTAGACAATGAAGTGTAGGCCATGGTTCAATAGTCGGGAAAACTTCGTCACTTTTGTCTACCCATTGATAGAAAGCCCTTTCAAGGGTTCCTTAGGGACCAATTCATTCTGTATAGATTGATTATATGTAGAAACCTTAGAATTGGCAAGTGATCGTGTTTGTCACATGATCCTTGTACTCATGTTAGCATGCTCGCCGATATATATAAATTGAGATAAACTAACAAAGATAACATATAGAAATTTAAGATAGTTGAGAGACATGATAGACAAAGAAAATAACTTTCAAGACATTATTGTAAGTTTGTAAGTATGATAGTAGTTCTTTATAAATTTAACGGTCTTCCACTATTTTGTTAATTATTATTTAATTTTAGTCTACCTGTACTATTGTTGGTGTGTATATGTCTCACTCTAACACTTGATCAAGCACAATAATCTTGTGATTATGAGAACTAATTATAAGATCTTGAATAGGTTCTTTGCATTCACTTTTCCAAGGAGACGAAAAATAAACAAATATTCTTAAGAAGATATAGAAATGAACTTAATATAAGGAAATTTCTGAAAGGTCATTCACCACATAACAATAATCAACAAATGCATAACATAAGAATTCACAAATTAAAAATTCACGAGTGTTTTAATTCACAATGACAATGGTTTCATATCCCATCCTTTATGGGTACCCTTGGACACACCTATTGGCCACTAGACTTTGATCACCCTTTCAAGGATTGATCCAACATTACAAGGCACTATAAACATCATGGTAAACTATTCTTGGGCTTGTGACATCATAACAAGTGCAAATTAGTGGATCTCAACAATGCCACACGTACTATCATTGACTGTCAATGTTGATGGCCAAAGGCCAAATCAACACATCTATGCCTTTAAAAAAACCCCTTGAAACTGACTTGTAGAACCTACACAAGAACTAGGACCAGTCTCTTGGACTTCCAACCTCCCAAACCCTCCAACAAGAGTATATTTTGCAGCAATGACACTAGTAATTTCAATTTGTCATGGTGTATCCTTCTAGGACAATCAATAGTGCTTGTGTTCTTCCTTTACAACATGATCTCCAACCTTGTTGATCTGATGCACAGGGCCCCCACACATGTCTATATCACCAAGCACAAGGTGAATTAATCTCTATTCATTGAACATGGTGTATATTCAATCTTGTTGTCCTTAAATGTCTAATACATGGAGATATCAGACCCCCAATCCTTCACCACAAATACAATGTGAGAAAGAGAGTGATCTTATCATAGAAATTCTTCCTTGAAGAAATGAGAGAGGCACCTCAAATATATAAAGGTGAGAGTGGAATTGCAAATGTATATCCCAAGTCTAAGCATGCCATCTGACATCCTATGTGTGCAAAGTGCCACAATCCTCATACAAATAAAATATAATGTTTGACATGTTTGGAATAAATAAAATAAGATGAGACAACTCAAATAAGATAAAGGACTTGTATGGATTCCTTAGGAATATTCCTACAAGTAACAAGTAAAAAGAAATTAACTTTACCAAGTAAAGGTTAATTCCCAACAATAACAAATGATACAAAAAGTAAAATAGAAGATTAGAGTTAGTTATCAAGAGAGATAAGTAAATAATTAAGAAGCAAAAAATCACAAGAGCTTATAATAACATGAATACAAAATAAGCTAGAGGAGTGGATACATATATTGGAAGGAAGGGAGAAAAAACCAATCAATGAAAAAAATATCTCTAACTACCAAAAAATAGTGGGATTTACACTCATAAAATATGCCACCTACCATAATATTCATCTATGGTCAGTTTGACCCACTCACTTATAAATAATCCAACAAAATGAATGTGTAGGAAACTAAAATACATCCACTAAAAATTAATTAGAAACCTAGAATTTCACATCATCCTTATGTGTAGAGTAGGTGGGTGAAATGATGGGTCCTAGCAATTGAATCTTTATCAAACATATATGTACAAATAGATTCCCCTCAAGAGAAGAAACCCCTTCAAAAAGAGAGATAAAACCTAACCCATAAATAATGGAAAACAAACCACCCAAGTAGAGAGAAATGAACGGCTAAGTATACCTTAAATAAGTAACCTCTTACATCTCTAGAAAATATCATATATGAAAAAAACTTATTGTAAAGTGTTTTGTGAAGGTGTTGACATCTATTTGGAATTTAGGAGGTGCTGGATATGAGAAATTGGTCTATGAATAATCTCTTCATTCTAGTGAATGTGAACCTCTATGTGACTGGTGCTATGAAATTTTTATGGTACTAGAGTTTTTATAGAATATGATAAATAGTCATTCGAGCTAGATACCACACTTGGGGAGAATATGTTGAAGGCAAATGGATTTTTCTACTAAGGTAGAGTTGTACCATTCCAATTAGGTTGATAGCCTAAAATGGAAACCTAATGGGGGCAATGTTGAAAACATGCAAGGGAGTAAAAGGATACAAGCTTAAGAAAACCATCCAAAGTAGGTTTCAAGTAGATAAAGTCATTGCAAACCAAATGTGACTCATACAACTAACTTATGAAAAGAACAAAGAAGAACAAGAACAACTAACTTAGATAAAGTAGATAAAGTCATTTCATCTCCCTGATTGGGTTGCTCTTCTTCCATTGGTGTTGTCCCTTTTCTAGAATATTGGCTTTAAAGGCTTTTGTATTTGGGTTAGCTAATTCCCTATTAGCACCATAGTTGCTCCCTTTGATCCCATTTTTAATAGGTTTACTAGTACTCAGTGGTTCATACAGTCCTCTTAGGAGTTGGACCATCTCAACCATGGTGTGCCTCATATTAGCTTGAAGCCAATGCCCCTCATATTAGCTTGAAACCTATGCCCCCTATTGGTAGCTAATGAGGATAGAATACCATTCATTGTACATATCAATGAGGTGTGCTTTACGTCTAGATAATTTATTTATTTTTAACAAAATAAATAGTCACCAGAATTCCGATGGAAACTAAAATTTGCACCGATGGCCAAACTATCGGACCAACAACATTCTCATCAGTGCAATTTTTTTGGTTTCCATTGGAATTCCGATAGCAGATAGACTTTGCACCGATGGCCAAACTATCGGACCAACAACATTCTCATAGGTGCAAGGTTTCTGGTATCTATCGGAATTCTAACGCCAACTAAAGAAACATCTAATGAGGATGATGTATCTCTGATGGCACTTCCTTGTCAGATGGTCATTGATGCATAGTAGTGTGGGCACATCGGCATTTTGACATCCATTTGATGAATTTTTTTGGCCAGAGGAGCGAACATGGCCACCATCGGAAGAGTTCATGGTATCGTCGAAATTTTGACTTTCAATGCCATCATCGGGAAGTCCAACAATGAGTTTTCGCCAGCTAGATTTGTCGAAAGTCTGATAGAAAGTAGTCAGACTTCTGACGATAGGCTGTCAGAAATTAGCCCCAAATGTACTAGTGGAAGAAGGCATGGGATAACCATTTTCTCTCCCTTAAGACAATTTTTGTAGATATCTTCAAGTTTTTGTGAATAATTTTACATATCCTTGTATATATATTTTGGCAGATTCCTATCTTAGGCATTGCTATCAAAGGGGGAGAGATCAGAGTGAAAAATGGTGCTAATTCTCAGGGGGAGCTTGTATATTCTTGGTGAGTTTAAAATTTGAAATTTTGAGTTTCTGCAGTCTTGAGTGTACAGTTCATTTTTCACAGTGTTTCCATCAATGCCAAAGGGGGAGATTGTTGGAAAGAGACTTTGTTTTGATGAAGACTAATTCTTAGTAGATGCTTAGGGGTTGTCATTGATGGAAACTCAATTCAGAAATCACATCTGGTGTACATATATTTGGTTTATCACAAGTCATATTTTTCATAGGCATAATTCTGGAAGGTGGAACTCAATGACCAGTAGAGCATGAGATCATTGTGCACCTCTTAACATTGGTGTTATAATTTTGGTTGTGGTGATTAAGGTAGATGATTTGATGTTCAAGGTATCTTATTTCATGATCCCAATATTTGGTGTAGATTCATGAGCAATTTTAGAAGTCTGATATCCTGGTAATTCAGTTAGAGTAGAGCTATTTTGGTGTAACGTGGGTTGCAGATTTTTTGGGTTGATTTTGGTGATCAGTATCATGTTTGAGGTGATTGGGCCAACTTATGGGAAGCTTATTATCTTTTTGTTTTGGTATAAATTTGGATTTGTGAATAGATTGAGCCGACTTGGTGCTACACATTTTATGTCACATGTTACGCAAATTTTGGAGGCTGACTTAGTAAATGATTCTTTTTCTTGGTACAGATATATAAGATCAATATGGATGAGAATTTTGATGAATGCTATGAGAAAGGAAAGTATGTATGAGAGAATTTGCAAGGTTGGCAAATGTAATTGGATATTTTGGGGCTCTGGTGTGCGACGGTAGAAAAACAAAAAACAATAACAGATTAGTTGCAGAAGATAATATGAGCCTAACCAAAACTGTATTTTGGCATAGTTAGATGTTATACTTCAATTTATTCAATATTGTAATCAATTTTAATAGCTTGTAAGGTAGTGAGCCTTCCTTTGGGTTGTATCCCTTTTGTAATTGAGTAGTGAGCTCTAGGTAGTGAGCCTAAATGCAAGTGCATTCTCCTTATGTATTATTATCATACTTTAGGCCATATTATTATAATATTGTGGGTTCAAATCCCACCATGGTTTTTCCCTTTCTGGGTTTCCACATAGAAATCTTGGTGTTATGATTGTGTGGTTAATTTCTTTAAGTTTTTGCATTTCAATTTCTTTCCTGTGCATTTGGTGGTTTAAGGACCAGTTTAACAAGTTTGCAAATTGTAAAACACCGATTTAGCCCCCCCACTCAGTGTTCATTGATTCCGACAAGTTTAACCATTAAGGTAGATTTGGGATTCTGAACACAATGTTTAGAGAATAATTGAATAACATGGATACTATGGGTCAGAGTGGTTGGGATGATGTTATTGGATTTGTTTACATGGAAGGAGAATTAAGATTCACATTAACAAACCTAGATGAAAGTAAATAAAAACACAAGAAGGCGGTAGAAATGATTTATTATTTAAGAAGATTACTTGATAAAAGAAACACGGTCTTCGAAGATTTTGAAACAAAGCTCGATGAGAAAATGAAATAGTGCTTTGCACTTGAAGAAGAAGTAAAAATTCTTAAGAAGGAACTAAAGGATGCAAAGGATCATATTGGTAATGGTCTAAAACTTAGAGGTGGAAGTGAAGTGCTTGATGTAATTTTCAGTTCTCAAAAATAGAATAAGAATAAAGGTGGACTTGGATTTGAAAATGGTGAATTCTCTAAGACATCTAGCAAAAACAAAAAATGAAAGGAAAAAGTGAAGGATGAATTGAAGGACCCTAATAAATATAAGAAAGATTTCATTTGAAACTAGAACTTTTGGACCTTCCAAAACTTGATTAATTTTAGGAGACCTCCTCTTGTTCTTTCTAGGTCTTTGTCATCTTTTAGTGGTTACTATTTTTCATACAATAAATCTGGACATAGAGCAAGAGAATGTAGACATCGAATAAAAAATTAAAATTTTAATGGTCAATGTTTCTATTGCAATAATTTGCACACAAAGTAAGTGAATGTAGAAGTGGGATGAATTGGAATAAATATGGAAATTCATGTGTTGGCAGGGATGTTTAATCTTTCAATGGTTACTATTATGCTTGCAATGTATATGCACATAAAGATGTTGAGTGCATGATAAATAAGAGTTTCAAAAAAAGTGGAAATGGTAGAATGAATGAGAGTGGACTGCAAAGAAATCTGGTATAATAGTTGTAATGAAATGGAACATATTGAAAAATTTTGCAAGAAAAAAACCAAAAAAACTAATGATCTCGAGAAGAAAATTGATAATATAATTTTGCATTATTCATAGTGGTATAGTTGATTTTCACTCAAGTGATTTCATTATTCTATAAAATCTTTTCTCATTAGATTTGAAGAATAATATTCATTTTTGCAACTTTCACATATGACCTTAGATCGAGATGCTTCTTTTTTTGAAAATTGGTGTTTTTCTAATAACTATATGTTGGTGCTATTTTGAGGTTCCCATTCTGAGATATAATTATACTTTCAGTATTTGAGTCCATTTTAGATATTTTAAAACTCTATAAAATAACTCCAACATTGTGAATGCACTGATTATAAAGTGCCACTATCAATTTTTTGTTAGGGGGATTCTTAATTGAGTGAAAAGAGGGGATCTTTCTTGGTTTGTGTGCTTTTGATCTACTTACTTGTGCTCTTATTTTCTTGTCCACATGGATCATTCTAAGGTTCCTTTTCATACACCATATGATTATGCAACTTGGCATCAACATGCATAAAATTCCTTTATGCAACTTGGATATACTCCATATGTTGTAGAAAATGTAGTTGAACCTATAGAAGATAAGGAAAATATAAAATGGATGCTTTCACAAACTAAAGCTCTTGGATTTATTTGTAGTTTTGTTTTCCTTGATCTTATGTTTTAGATTCAAGAATGTAAAACTTCACATCAATCATGGGAAATTTTTAAAACATTGTATGGAACAACAAATGAAGAAAGAGGCTATCAGATTGACAAATATTTTATGAGTCTTGATCCAAAGAAATTTCACAAAATCTAGGATTTAATAGCTAAACTTAATGATTTGAGAGCACAATATAAAGAATGTGGCATTGATTAAAGTGACTCTCAATTTGTTTATAATCTATTGAAAAAAAGTGGTCCTGAATATGCATCATTAATTTATAACTTTCATACTCATAGGCTAACCATGGAATAAACTTATGTTAAGCCTTCATTTGCATCTTTTTTTGAGATGTTTATACATGAACAACAATAGATCATTTTTATGGGTGTCATTAAGCCATCAAAGAATCATTCTTTTTTGTTTATTCAACCTAAGGGACAAAGAGAGTCAAGACAATTTGACAAGAAACAAAAGAAATCAACGAAAAAGCAAGAAATAGATTAAGCACAAAATAATTTTTTTTTCAAAAGATGATTCACCTAAGGATGAGAAGCCTGCTTTTTCATATTGAAAAAGGAGTATACATGAATAAAATTATTGTTATAAGAAGGATATTGATGAATTGAAACATCTTCTTGTAGTGTCGTAGATTATCACCAAGCTAATTTACACCTCATGTTTGTACACCTATTTTAGCGTGTCCTATCTTCGTCACTTTATAGGTCTATTTTGTTCCTATGATCCATCTATAAGGCCATGAAAACCAATTGGAGGGTACCATGGTGAGGTACCCCTCTTCCCTAATCCTTATTTTGGTCTGTTATGAAGAAGAACCATGGCGCCCAGTGTTGTGGTCCCTCTCAATGGGGCCCAAATTTGAATTAGGGTGCGAGTTATATTTTACCTGTTGGAATTGATCCTCCTAGCTCTGGATGACTATTGGAGGTCAACCTAATCAATTTTTACCTAGATAACCATATATAAATACATTTGATCAGCCTAATTTCATCCAAGCATCACAAGTGGACATATCTTAGCATTCTTGCATTAGTGAAGCATTCATTATCAAGCATTTTTAGAGGCCTTAGTGGCTACATATTCATTGTTCAACCATTGTGGAGATAAATTATATCATTCATATACAAGCATGTGTGTGTGATTAGGGTTTTATCATTTTCATGCCATTTCATACAACATATGTGATTACCTTCATGGAACAAAGCATCATCAACAAAAAATGCAAATTTGAGATATATCTTTCCAATATTTATTATAGTATTTGCATTATTTTATTCAAGGTTAATTCCTAAACTAAGGTTTGACTTAGGTAAACCCATATTCCCAACAATTTCCCCCTTTTTCACTATGTGTGGGTGTAGCGTGCTAAATTATGCCTAGTACATTTATGACACTTACGCATTGTGCTTGGTGTATTTATGACAAGGCTCATGATCAAGATCTCATTACTTTGATATCATGAATTCAAAAGGGAAAATGTTCACAATTGTCCTTAGACCTCATTTGGGACCATATTGGTGTGGACTAATGCATTGAATGAATCTAACAAATGTAAAATGAATCTAAGGAAATGAACCTAAACTAGACGTAAAGAATATGCATAGAACTTGAAATTAGCCTATGAAAATGAATGAACCTCTATGAAACTAAATAGACTAAAATGATCTTAAAGAAATCTAAATGAACAAATTAATGCAATGGCTCTATATAAGAAGGGAGTACACTAATGCACATGAGATATGAATTGAATAGTGCAATGAATTATTACAGTTTGATACATGTAGAGGATTAAATTTGTGACCTCTAAGATGATGAATCTGAGAGAAAAAACTATCCATCGCTAACTCACCTAAATTGGTGCTATAGGTGAGCTAGGGGATAAAAATACAACAATAGAATAACCACTAAACTAAGCTATAAAATTGCATAATATTAAAATATATATAACAGAACAATAAAATTCTAACTATTATGGAAATACAAAAACAAAATTAAATTTTACTAGAGGACCTACTTGGTCTCAGGTCCTATACACTGGTGCATCATGGGGAAGTCTACACACCGCATTGTTGTTTGTATAGACAAAGATATATAGATACACCATAAATGTTCTAAAACTTGTCCTTAACCACATAGAAACTATTCACCACCTACACATACAAAGACATGGGAAAATGTTGGGGTTGTATAGGGGTTTGCCTTAGTCAAACCCCTGCTTTGGTGTTTCCACTACCACAGATCAACAGATAAATAGATTGGATAAAACGATAAATTTAATAGAAACTAACCCCACTTATTGGAGGAAAACCCCTACTAAATGTGATTTATTGATAAATAATAAATAATAAATACAATATATACAAGCCCAACTTAATGGAGGAAAACCCCTATTGTAAGATATATGACAAATGATAAATTAAATGTGCCTAGACAATAGATACATTCAAAGATGTAACAATGCTAAGCATGCAATGTTAAAGATACAAGATAAGAGATAAGAGAGAAGACAAAGAGTTCCTTCCAAACCCCTCTCTTCAGATAGGAGTATGATCAAGCTTGAGATAGTGTTGTTGTTGCAAGATAGTAGCTAAATATTCACAATGAGAGCCAAAGTGTGAGATCCAAGATTGAGGGAGTGATTCCTTGAGAGATTTCTATCCAAGAGTGTCTAAATATTATAATGGACAAGACAATGAGCTTTTTGTTGACCAATTTTTTGCATCAACCTTAGCCATGCAAATAATCAATCTGAGATAGCCTACTAGTTAAAACCTTGTTACTTCCCTAGAGGCCTAAACCCTAAACCCCTTAAGGCTTCTTGCATTAACATTTTTGGCCTTGTTTTTTTCCTTCATTGATTGGTTGGGGTGGTAATTTCAATTAAGCCTTACCAGCTAAAGTGTCCCTTTTCCATCCCAGGAGTAGCCCCTTTTCTACCCACTACCAGTAGGGTGAAGGAATTTGAATTGTTTACCACTCTACCACAACGTTTTGGGCTTGCCTTTGGGTCCTCCCTATGGTATTGTTGTAACTATTATTTTCTTATTCCTTTATCATGGTGGTTAGAGCTAGTGGTGGGGTCCTCTTTGTGATATGGCAGTGATCGCGAGATGTTATCACACTACCATGGTCATCTATGGTAGTCATCGAGTGATTTTTGTGGTGTTGTGACAGCTGACCGGTGGGAAGATTAGTGATGTTATTGTAGGTTGCAATGCTTATGACTAACTATCTTTTGACTCATACGATATGGAAATAGACGTGGTGGTGACTGAGAAATGGTTACTATGGTATCATAGTTGTTAAAGAATATGTTCTATCCTTGTATGCAATATCATGGTAAGGTTGTTTAGTTGATGGGGCCAATATGTTTTTGTGGCACAATATCAACTATCCACCTAGGCACAAGGAGGAAGATCAGGTGGCCAAAATTCAAACTTGAAGTAACCATTAAAATTAAAATTAGTGCCTAGGAGTGGTTGCCAACTTGATGGGTTAAAAATCAATTTTTAACCTCGTTGGTGACCTAGATCGAATCTGGTCAACTTCACTACTTCTGGAGGTTGAGGGACAATTGTCATTACATTGCCATGGCTTATAAAATATTTCTTTCAGCTGACCATTCCTATTTGTTGCCTATAGATGACTTTTGGGTTTGATAGAGGACATTAGACACCATACCAATGTAGGGTTTCTCCCCTTTTTCAAGGATTGTTTCTCTTTCCTAGTTTTGGGACATCTTTTCAAGCACACACATTAGATCAGTTAGGTTTGATTTGATTTTTTCTTCCTTTCAACCTAAGCCTAGTTAGTTAGGGTTTCTAAACCCAATGTTCCATCTGAGTTATGCCTTATCTATAAAGGAAAGTTTGTAGCATATTCTAAGAGTTCTTCTTCCTTTTCTCTTCCATAATTCTACTATTTCTGCAACTATAATTTCCTTGCCCTTATGTTAATAGATTATCTATTTTACATTATCTCTCTTATTGAATACATTGTGTATTATTCAACTCTTATTCTACAATCTTCTCCTTTTGTCTCTTGATTTTCATTTGTGTTAATTTTTTGCTTGTATATATTGTCTATGTATATCTCTCAATCCTTCTTAGCATCTAGCTAGGTTCTAACCTGTTGGCCCTTTGGTGGAATTGATTATGCATTGTTGTTGGTGTAAATATTTATTCATGTTGGATATTATTACACCTTACTTAAGTTAACTTAGGTACATGCATTTCATAGTAGTTTGGGTATGAGACACTTGGGTGTTTGTGCCACATTGGGATAGTGTGTAGGAGAATTTCCACCTTTTATGGTATTGATCTTGTTACTACTCTATCATACCCACTTATTGTTGAGTGATAATTCCACCTTCGGTGGGTGATACACCTCATGTGGAATATTATATTGTTTCTCCTACCTACCCACACCTATTTACTACCTACCCTTGTTTCTTATTGAGCCACATGTCATGTTTGTGTGCTCACATATCCATATTGCCTTGCCTATATAAGCAGACTCATATTAATTGTATGTAATGTTTGATGATCCAGTTGATTAGTATTTTCATCTTGATAGAATACAGTTTATTTCTATCATCTATTATGTCTCTCTTGTATTTTTCATTAAGCTCTTGATCTTTGAAAAATCTCACATGCTATCTAGGCCTATAGGGTTTCATTGATTAGTCTTTTGGAGAGCTTTTGGAGGCTTCAATTTTTGGATTTGGGGATCTTCATTTTTTGGGGGCATCATATAGTGATTTGGACATCACGGTTGAGTCTGGGAGGCCGTTTCCATCAATTTTGACTATAAAGTTGACTATATTTGGTGAGATTATTTTTTGCCTATTGGGCTACAGTCGTACGAATTTTGAAATTTAAAAAAAAATATATATATTTTCTGAAGAAAATTTTTTGAAAAAAAAAGTGTATTTCATGGGGGGTCCTGTAGACCACCCCACCCCGACGTGTTGTGTACCCTACATCAGTTTATGCAGGTCATCCTATTAGCATACCTCCTACTCTGGGCATCGTACCTCCTATTCCGATCTGTGCGTCGTACCTCCTATTCCGATCTGTGCGTCGTACCTTCTATTCCGAGTATCATACCGCGTGTTCCTTCTAGTAGATCTCTGGGCATCTCTAGCGGCGCCATCTCCATTTTTGACTGCTTGATCTCTCAGCCGCCTACCACCTCTGGTCCGGCTCCCGCTGCAATACCCCCCACCAGTCGGCCCTACGGCTCCCACCGGTGTACCTCCTATCGGGCACAGTCGAGCTCTCATGACCAGTCCTCCCACAAATGTACCTCCCTGCAAGCTCCTCTCGGGCCTCGTGAACTCTGCCAGCTCCTTCCTACCATGTGAGTTTCACCTACCATGTCAACACCCACAGAGCCTTCCTTCCACATCACCTATGGGCCCCGCTTGCCATGTCATCAGTCGTACACTGACCAATCAACTGCCATGTGTACAATTTGTACAGTACGGATAGCCATGTAGGGGAGGCAAACAAGTTTTGACAAAAAAATGGGCATCAAATTTAAGTCCATCATTTTTTGACATCAACAGTATTTTGAAATTTTTTGACCCTCTCTTCATTTGGCTTTTCAGTTTTGCAGTTCAACTTTGGAAGGCCATATCTTACTCATTTTTACTCCTTTTTGGTGCAATTTTTTTAAAGTGGGCTATAATTTCATGCTCTTCATAGTTGTGGAAGAATTTTCTAATTTTTATAGATGGATTTTTTAGAAATTGTATATCTTCATGACTTTACCTATCTAATCCCCAATTTTACAACTTCAGAAGCTTCATTTGGGGTCATACGACCTCCTTTTCAGGTGCCACTTTTTTTAAAAGTGCATAATTTTTTGTCTACTTTCATAATATTCTATTTGTTTCTAGTGATTTTGAGTAGAAACTATACTTTCAGTATTTGGTCATTTTTGGCCTATTTGGTACTTCTATTTCACTTGGATCTCAGTTTAGATCACTAGCAGTATTTGTTGAAGTCTCTTATATCTCATTTTGAGAAGTTGTAAATTGAAATTAGAAGTCCACTTTGCCTTGTTTTGCAAGTGGCCCATTGTATACGCACTAAGTATAAAGTGCCAAATCATAATTTTTTTTTTGGGGGGGGGGGGATTTCTTGATTGAGTGAATTTGGGGAGTGTCTTATGTGATTGTGCCTCTCTCTATCTTGTGTTTTTTTTCATTTTGGTGCTATGGGTTCTCCTAAATTTCCACTTTTAACTCCTCATAATTATGCTTCATGGAAGATTAAGTCTTGGAGTAAACTAAAGGAAAAAGGACTCATTCAGTATTTAAATGAAACTATTACAACACCACTTGATCCTAAGGCTGATGCTAATGCTCAACTTGAATGGCTCACTAAGAATGCTATGGCACTTGGAACTCTTAGAAAGTATGTATCAGATGACCTCATTTTTTACATTGAGAAGTGTACAACAATTAAAGAGGCTTGGGATATTTTTTAGAAATTGTATGGTCAAGTTGATAAGATTATAGGCTACAAGATTGATAACGAACTCACAACTTTGGATCCCAAGGATTTTGATACAATCCAAGATTATGTCACAAAAGTAATTGAGCTAAGAGCAAAGCTAAAGGATTATGGAATTGATAAAAAGGATGCTCAATTGGTTTACAACTTGTTGGACAAGCTTCCTTCAGAGTATGTAGCCTTTGTATCTAGCTTTCACACTCATAGGTTAGCTCAAGGCTCCTCATACACTTCTCCCTCATTTGATTCATTCATGGAGATGTTGATACTTGAGCAATCTAAGTTGACCAAGATGGGGATTCTCAAATCTTCAAAGTAACAAGCTTTGGTGACTAATACCTTGCTACCATTTGCCTCTCTTGTTTTCTTTTCAACTTCTCCTCAGCCCTTATTGCAAGTTGAAAACAATCTCCCAATGTTTGTGGAACATTCAACCCAATCTCATCCTGCAAATTATATCTCAGCCCATTCAAATACCTTGCTACCTTTTCATCTTCATCCTCTACTCCTCCTCTAATGCTCAGTTTATGAAATTGCTCTATGTATGTCATCACATCCATGTCTCTTTGTTTCAAGTTTTGTCTCATCCTCTTTGTTTGTATAGCAAAATCAGATGGTAGAAATTGTGCCTTCATCATTGCTTTCATCCTTTCACAACTTGTAATCTTATTCAATCCTCTTGCTGTCCTCTCAGCCTACACACCACTCCACCATGTTAAAGCAGTACCTCTCAACTTAGCCTTTGCAAATCTCACCTTCTTATCATCATCAGTATCTTCCAACTCAAAGTAGTTTTCTAAGGCCTTTATCCACCCTAGCACTTCCTCACTGTCCATTCTTCCCTAGTATATAGGTAAATCAACATGACCTTTTATTCCACCACCTTGGACTGCCTTTAGTAGTCTCACTAACCTCCTCTCTTCAGGATCTTCTTCATCCCTCCTAGTCTCTTCATGTTCACCACCTTCATTGTGTGCTTCAAGATTCTCATTGTTTTCTTCCATCCTAGGTTGTTCCCTTTCCTTCTCTAAGGCTTCAATCCTTGCTAGTAGTTGCAATCTCTCCCTTCTCTGCTGTCTATCCTCTCTCTCCATTGTTGCTTCAAGTTCCCTCTTTTCCCTCTTCTCTCTTTCAAGGGCTTCCTTCAACTCTTCAATTTCCCTAGCCATTTGATTCTTCGGTGCCATCTTGTCAAAACCTTCCCAAAAGATCTACTCACTGCTCTGATACCAATCGGATGTAGAGGGTTAGGGGTTTTAGGTGATTTCAAGAAAATATGTTTTCAAATGCTTCACACTCCTTGTAGTTACCTAGTGTTTCCAAGGCACCTTAATGGTTTTAAAAGGGCAAATCTCAATCCACTCTTCACAATGACTCCTAAGGTTGTTAAACACCTATTCCAACCCAATCCAACAAGATTCAACTAGTTTCAAAAGTTCAAGTCTTCACCATGCTCTTAAACCCCACTATGCCTGCTACTAGCCCTAGAGCCCCAATTAGGCAACTTGAGGCTGAATTAATTCCGTTTCTCCAATTTTTCCCAAATAACTTCCAAAACAAAATAGCTTTTTGGATACCCTTTTCATCTTAATACAACATATATCAAAATTAGGTATGGTTGTTTTGGACCATGCCTTTGCTGTCCTAAGACTGAGACTATTTTTGATGCAAAAACCCACACTTTTACAAAGGAAGTATATAAAATACTTATCCCCCAACCTTTAAACTCTCAACAGTAGTTTTTTATGACTCCAAACCAAGTAAAATCCAATTTTTTAGGTTCTATGATCTTGTTTAATGTGCAAACCCCAAAGCCCTCACCAATAGGCTCCCAAAACCAAGGGTTTCTTGATTAACCACTCTCCCAGCACTGCTGCAACTTAATAAAGGTTCATAAACCTTATCCTAGACCATATTAGACATATCCAATCATTAAACTACCCCTTTGTTAAGGTAGATCTTCTACTGCTATAGGCTTGCTATGCTTCCTACTCACTTCTCCTTCATCCAACTCACGGTGATTACCTGTCAAACCACACTTCCTGCAAGTTATTTGGTTAGGATCATATTATACATGTTACATAGAGCCTCCTCTATTAGAAACAGGACCTTACATCCATAGAAGGGCTCCAAATTGCATTTTGGGCCTTCAATGCCAATGATACAACTCAGAAAATTTTAGGACAGTCAGTACAAATGACAAAATCTGAGCAAAACCTGCTACAAAATCATTCCAAATCACTTATTACAATGTTTAATGACTGCCCAAGGCTTATACCATGAAAGATCAATCACTTTCAAGCAACAAAACACAAGAAATTGCAAGAAAATGAAGGTTTTATTCACTTTTTCTGTTAAATCCGTACAACATCCATACTGTAGCATCCAACCCCACCAAAATGGAATTCCAAGGTTTTATAATACCTTCCCCTAACTTTCCAAACTGAAATCCATTAGTTATTCATGATTAAAATGCTTAACAAACAAGTTTTTAGCTTTTCCCCCCAAAATGACACTAGCCACTATTTTCAAATTTTTGAATTTAAAGCTCTTATGAAATGGACTTCTACCCCAACCTAATGACTTCTAAAGGATCAAAATGATTTATCAAATAGTTCTAAACACCTTTGAGATCCTTACCAATTCTATACCCATGAAATCCTATATTTGGTCCTATGGCCTTATTAGGTCCATTAGGACAATTAATCATTACATTAGGATCATTACAATAAAATGCCATAATTGGCTTCAAGACATCATAGTTGAGTCTATTAGACCCATACACCTCATTTTCATGCTTCCATGGTGTCCTCCAATTTTTCTTCATGCCTAGTGCTCCTGCACCATAAAGCAATCAAGGAAAAGGCAAGAATCAAAAGCAACCTAAGTAAAAACCACATCTGTTGGCATTGCACACTCTAATGGTAATTGAAGGTAATTAAAGGTGTTGTCATTGATGGCAACCTTGCAGTATTGTGGATACCTTCAGGCAACCTTATGGTATTCATTTGGTAAACCACCGACATGCACAACCATCGGCAACAGGCACCGACATTGTAGACACTTCACCGGTAGCGACAACAATGTATACTGGCACCCCAGCCGATAGGAAAAACTTTTGTTTATTGTATTTAATTATAAATATCTTTTGTAAAGATGACACGGCATATTGTAATGGACTCATATAAGTGTGAGATCTTGTAAATCATTTGATATACATATAGGATGTAGTATGGTTATGGCAGAAGTGATGAGCAAATATTAAGGCAGATTTTGTATAAGGCTGTGGTTATAGTATGAGTTTAAACCAATACTGAACCTGACATTATAGATGCTGAATTGTAGCAGCACATTATATTGGATTCTCATAATCTATTTTATAAGTCAGTGAGACTTCCATTTTGTATTTGAGCAGTGAGCTCTAGGCAGTTGGCCTTCCTACATGTGCAGGCCCCACATTGTAAGTAATATCCATTCATTGGCTAGTGAGTGAATATTGTGGGTCACAAATCCCACCGAGGTTTTTCCCACACTGAGTTTCCTCGTTAAAAATCTTGTGTTATGCTGTGTTTTCTATGCTTTCCTTATTGTTCCTATTTACTGCATTAATTCTTATTTACCAGTACACTGTTTTGGAATGCAAAATACTTAATAAGGTCAAATATTTTGTTAACTAGTTAGATACTAATTCACCCCCCCCCCTCTCAGTATCTTTGGGGCTGTCATTAATCCTAACAATTGGTATCAGAGCCTGCTCCTCTATTTTCAAAATCCTAACAGCTTGAGGAAGATTCTAACATTGGTATAGATGGAAAACTTGAGAAAGCAATTAGAAGGAGCTCTTGTGGACTATGATGCAGTAAAGTTGAACAATATCAAACTTGAAGATGATCTGAGGACTACACAAGAATTCATTCAAGGACTTCGGGAGAATCTTACTATTGCTAGAAATAAAAGAAAAGAACTTCATGAGAAGATGCAGAGTGATGATGATGGAAAGGAAACTCTTAATGATCTTGTGAAAAAATTGAGGCAAGAAAACAATACTATGAGGAATGAAATGTAAGACATGACTATGAGGTTTTGTAAAGACATTGAAGATAGGAAAAAGAATGAAGATGACTTGACTAGGAGACTCAATGATGCTGGAAATGAAAATCTAAGACTCGATCATGAAAATGATATGTTGAAGACAGATTTGATTCACATGCAACATGATAAAACTGAACTTATGAGATAGAAGGGAATTTTGGAAAATGAGTTGGCTACTACAAATCAAGATAAAGAGAAATTCAAGAAAAGTTTAAAAGAACTTGATAATATGCTGAAAAGTCAGAAACCTATTGGAGATACTAATGGATTTGGATTTGAAGTTGGTGAAAGTTTCGGTACTGCAAACAATCATGATCACAGTAAACCAGTAAGACAACCTAATGCTTACAAATTTAATGGGAAATGCTTTAACAGTAACAAGTATGGTCATAGAGAAAATCAGTGTAGATCTAGAAACAATCAGAACATTAATGCACCCACCAATCAATGTTCCAAATGTAACAAAACTGGTCATAATTCATAAAACTACAGAATGAATGTGAGATGTTATGTTTGTGGAAGATTTGGGCACTTATCTAATCAATGCAGAACACAAACTGACATAGGATATGGAAAGACTATTCAGAAGAACAATGTGACTTGTTATGCTTGTAACAAGATTGGACATATTACAAAATATTGTAGAAGCAAGACTTCGCTGACAAATAATAAAGGTCCCAGTTTGAAAGGCAAAGAGAAGGTAGATGAGGTAAAGCAAGAATTTTCAAAATAGTGGATCAGAAAAAGAGATTAGAATGTTGATGAGACCATTTCTTCACTGGTAGAATAGAGTATTACTCCATGGGTAGGAGATTCTTCATCCAACTGAAAACTAACCCTTTGGGGGTAATGCAACAAGTTGAAATCATGCAAGTTTACCCTCGGTTGATGGTGATAAGATGGACTTCTTCTTTATTGGCAAATGTGTTAAGTTTCACTTAACCGACAAACATTTAATGCAGTTGTTGGAAGAAAAGACACTATAAATTATTGATTTTCCCTCTTTTTCAATTCACTGAATATTCAAACTTTCAGAGAACACGAAAATCCGATCGAAGGAATCCAAAGCAAAGAAGTGAAGCAAGTTCTTTCAAGCACTCAAACCTATCAGGCAGCTTAAGGTATTTATCAATGGCTTCCTCCTCTACTCCAGAATTTATTGCAAACCTACTATTGTGGAAGTTGTGAAATGCCCTAGGCCCGTTTTTAAGATCATTCCCAAGATAGCGAAACAAGATGATTCCCTAGGTGCTTTTTCAAAAATTCTAAAAGGTGTTGCATATGTTGAAGACCCTAGAATCGATATTCATTGCAATATTGAGGAATTAGGTTCAGAAGAAATATTGAAAATGTTCAAAACTGTTATCTATGATGAAAGTGGAAATGTGAAATCCAAACATAAGGTAATTGAAACTTTAGGTTTTGTGGAAATCCTTGACATCACTGAATTTCCTAAGGAGGTAGTAAGGATTGTCCTTAGCAGGGTTCATGGTGAATTCTTTTGGCTAGATTCTATTTCTAAAATCACAAAAGAAGCATTTAGGGTAGTGATAGGTCTACCCTCTACCAGTAGCAGGCTAGATAAGACTAAGAAGGTTCCCAATAACATTGTCATGACATTAACGGGAGCAACATATAACAGCAGATCCCTAAGAGTAAATGATGTTAAAGATGAAAATGTCATATTCAGAAGCATGATCCTAGGTTATAAGACCACACATGCAAACCGTCTCAACTCTGTTTCCAGTCTTTGTATTAAAAGTGCTTATGATATGGTCAATAATGATACAAAAATAGATGTATGTGAGTGGTTAAAGGATGAGTTGATAGACAATCTGAAAAAGATAAAAGGAGATAAGAAAGGAACTTTTCGTTTCAGCAATCTTTTGGTATGTTTGATGTTGTATCTCACAAAAGAGGTTCCCGGTATTGGTAAGAAAGACTTTGGATATGATATACCAGTAGACAAACAACTGCTAGAAATTTTCACCGGTATGTATACTAACAAGGAAAACAATATAACAAAGTACTTCAAAACCTTCAAAGCAAAAATTAAAACAAGAGAGAGATTGCCACAAAGTAATGTAGACAAATATGAAAAGGAAATATGTTTTGTAATTAAGAAGGATGAAATCTGGATGGAGGCAGTTCTTCCTAGAACTATAAGGGTAACCAAAATGGGATATGAGGCAAATGTAAATATCATTGAAACTTATGCTAAAGCACTATTAGAGGCACCTAGAGAACTAGAAGAAAAGGTTTTTGGAAATTCTGAAACAATAGAAAGTGGTGTGTAGACAATGAAACAAAGGAAGAAAAGAGAAAAGTACATTAGGAGTGAAACCAAATAAGTGAAGGAAATAAAAGAAAACATAATGAACATAACTGGAATAAAGGAAAGTGAACTTGAAGGATTACAATCAGAGACACATCTCTCACCAGTTAGTACATCATCTGAGAGTGAAATTCCTATAGAATTTAAGAGAGTTGATAGGAAGAGAAAACCCTCATCGGTACCCTCTCCTACACCCAAGAAGACAAGGAAGAAATGACAAGCAATGAGACCACCAGCAAAGAAACTGACACCTAAAAGCAATAAAAAATAAGTTATACCACCATTGGATAACTTATTGAGTGAAATAACTAATGACGGTAATCTATTAAATGTTAGCAAACTATACAATACATTCACTGATGCAAAGAAAGAAAGTATTGAGAACAACATTATTCTACATCTTGACATTTACAAGAAGGTATTAATTGAAGTTGTAGATGATTTTCCTAGTGAATTATATAGGCGGTTAGATGCAAAGAGGATTTCAATTATGGAGCTAGATAAGAAAATTAAAATTAAGAAACTACTAGCTGTACATTCGGTCAAATCTGTAGAAGAAATTAATGAATTAATTAGTGAAGCTAATAGAACAGGTTTTGTAAGTGGACATCGGCATGTGAGCCTAATGGTTGGTAGGGTAAATGAAATTGCAGAAGAAACAATAGACAAGTTGACATTTTCTTTGTTGAGAAGGAAAAACAAGAAGAGTTGAAAAGACCAAAGAAAACTTTTAAAGTATATCAGAAAGACAGGGACAAGGGGAAAGGTAAGGTAGGTGGAATACCAAACATTAAATTAACTAACAACCTACCACCACCTTTAGTTACTCCACTGGTACAGAATGACAACATATCGACTATTGAGAATGTGGACACACCACATGAGGATACTAACCTTGAGTCATAAATTTTGTACACTATGAATATTAACACTCAGGAAGTAAACATTGTAGTTGATAAGGAGAGAACAGAGGAAAAGAAAGATATGGCTACTGAGCAACTGAAAATAAATATTGGGGTTGAGACACAAGCATAGCAAGTTGAGCATTCAATGGAACCCTTGGATAGTGGAATGGTTACTGATAATATTGATGCAAGCATAGAGAAACCTACAGAGATAGTGACTGAGATACCAATAGTAGAAAATACACAAAAACTGATAGAGATACCGGTAGATAACATAGAGAAACAAGCAGAGAAACAGGCTGATTCATAGGTACACTCTGAGGTAGTGTAACCGACAACCACTGTGAAACAAAAACCATTGCTAGTAGAAATGAAAACATAGACTGACCCTCCAGAGGTTGATTTAAGCAAATTGGTTACTCCCACCGGAAGCACTAAGATTGTAAAGGTAGTTGGCCAGACATTTGGTACTTCACTGACATAATTTAGACCTACTAATGTGACTGAAGTACTTCTGGACTCAATAAAGAAAATAACAGATTGTAATGCATTGGCCTATAAGGAAATTGATGACACCATTCCTATTCTTAGAATGATTGCACCTAAATGCAATTTAGAAAATGTAAAGGATTATTTAAGTCGGTTAGACACATTGTCTAAATAATTACTAGAAATATACTGATAGTTGATCAAATAAATGAGGAAATATTCAAGGAGAAAATGGAAAAGGAAAAAGAAAAATTCTTTGAGGAAACAATAAAGAAGTGCACGGAACACATTGATACACTTTTACCGACACTGAATACAACAATTTTGGAGTATAAGGAGTTGTACAGGAACACATGTAAAACAAATTTGTTAACAGTAGACATTGATAATGAAATAAGCAAAGTTCAAAAAGAGATAGATGATATAGCTGATAATATTATTGGTTCAACTGAACCTATATCAGCTATTGAGCAATAAATTGTTGGATTTGAGGAAAATTTGGAAAAGTTACAAAAAGAGAAAGAAAGGATCAAAGGAAAAGCCAGAGAGCTTAAGCACAAACTCGGTCCTAAACTGGACAACCTTATCTCTCTAAGGAAAGAGATCTCTGAGGCATTAATTCAAGGACAGAAGTCACTGGAGGAACATATGCATCATCTCATTGGTACAATCCAGAGAATAGAGGAAACCATGAAAGACAGCAATAGATTTATACATAGCTTAAACTTGGTCTTAGTAGACATATTCCAGATTGTAACCAATCGGTTATAAAGTTCAAGCTGAAATTTTGCACTCATTTGACAATTTTGACAACCTTTGTCATTGATGTCAAAGGGGGAGTAGTGGACAAAGAAAAATCACTATCAGAGGAGATCATCTTCTCAAGGGGAGCACACATTTTTGGTAAAATTTTGGACTTCAGTTTTGGAATAGATTTTTGGATTTTTCTCATGAGTGTTGCCATCAATGCCAAAGGGGGAGATTGTTGGCATTGCACACTCTAATGGTAATTGAAAGTAATTGAAGGTGTTTTCATTGATGGAAACCTTCCAGTATTGTGGATACCTTTAGGCAACCTTATGGCATTCATCTAGTAAACCACCGGCAGGCCAAACACCGGCTGGCATCGACACCGACACTGGTAGACACTTCCTAGACAACAACAACAATGTATACCGACACCTCAGCCGATAGGAACAACTTTTGTTTATTGTATTTAATTATAAATATCTTTTGTAAAGCCGACACGGCATATTGTAATGGACTCATATAAGTGTGAGATCTTGTAAATCATTTGATATACATATAGGATGTAGTATGGTTATGGCAGAAGTGATGAGTGAATATTAAGGCATATTTTGTATAAGGTTGTGGTTATAGTATGAGCTTAAACCAGTACTGAACCTGGCATTGCAGATGCTGAATTGTAGCATTATATTATATTGGATTCTCATAATCCATTTTGTAAGTTAGTGAGACTTCCATTTTGTATTTGAGTAGTGAGCTCTAGGTAGTTGGCCTTCCTGCATGTGCAGGCACCACATTATAAGTACTATCCATTCATTAGCCAGTGAGTGAATATTGTGGGTCACAAATCCCACCGAGGTTTTTCCCACACTTGGTTTCCTCATTAAAAATCTTGTGTTATGGTGTGTTTTCTATGCTATCCTTATTGTTCCTATTTATTGCATTAATTCTTATTTATTGGTACATTGTTTTGGAATGCCAAATACTTAATAAGGTCAAATATTTTGTTAACCGGTTAGATACTGATTCACCCCCCCCTCAGTATCTTTGGGACTATCATTAATCCTAACAACAACAAGATGATTCACCATTCTCACCTAAGAGGAAATCATATAAGGACAATCTTTTTTGTGGATATTGCAAGAAGTCAAGACATGATGAACATCATTGTTATAAGAAGGATATTGATGAGTTGAAGAGTATTCTAGAGAAGAACAAAATAAACCTACCTTCTAGAATTTCTACATCGACTTCTCTTCCAAGGATAAGGATAAAGGAAAGGATCACTCTTTTGGGACAGATAAAGGAAAGGGACAAGCTCTTTGTGCTACTACAAGTCATGATTCAGTGAGATGGCTTCTAGATTCAGGGGCTTCACATTATATGGAATCTTCACAATCTATGTTTTCTACATTTGAGCCTTTACACATGCCACATAGTTTGATGGGCAATCATACATACATGGATGTGATTGGGAAATGATCTATTTCCATTGGGGATAACTCCTTCAATGATGTGTTGTGTGTACCCCATTTGACAAACAATCTTCTTTCCATCTATCAAATCACACATGGGGCAACTAGGAAAACTATGGAGTTCACACCTAATTCAGTTATCATTAGAGACTTGGAGAGTGGAACTATCATTGAGACTGGGGTGGTAGATCATGCATCTTGGTTGTACTCTTTTTCACATTTTGGTCCTATTGATGAGGTTGATTCTTCTTATGTTGATAATTCAGATTTTGAGGAGAACATTGGGCACTTGAACTTGGGGATTCTCATATGTGACCCCATTCTTGAGCCTTGCATTTCATCTCCTTCTCTTGATATCACACCACCTATTGCACCTGATGATGTAGCTAGTGTGACAATTTTGCCTTCTTGTGATTCAGTGTAGCAAGATATTTCATGTCTTCTAGCTTCAGTTTCATGGGATGCCTACTTGATAGACATTGCATGTTTGTTTGTGGAGTCCTACATTGCATATTTGGGAGACATCATTGATGAAATTCATATTCTCTTTGATGAAGATGATCCTTCTTCAATTTTTGCGAGGGATCACTCTGACCCTCTTGTGTATTCTCTACATGATCAATCTTTAGAGGCTGACATGATTGTGGATACTTTTGTCCAATAGTTGCAGGAGGTCTCTTTATCATTTGTGGAGACATGTGAGTCTTTGGATATTGTTCTACATTCTTCTCTACAACTTTTTCAGCACCTTTGGAGGGGGTAACTCTCGACATCGGCATGGGGACACTTGAGCAGTTTTTCAGAGATTCCATTCACTATGAGTATTTTTCATACATCTTTCGTTCATGATTGGGGAGACTTCATGGATACACCTTTGGTTTTGTTTCTTCCTAAGGGGAGGAATGTTGTTCGATGTTCATGTTGTAGTTTCTTCATACATCATCTAGCTTCTATCATTGGTGCAGATTCTATATTAAGGGGGGCTTCCTAGTCTCTCTTCTTCTTCTCTCATATGGGGGGGACTTTTTCCTCACATGGGGTTTTGTCCTTCACATTATACTATGAGAGTTCTCTTGTGTAGCTTTCATCTCTCTTTTGGGGGAGGGTTTTTTCCCATTGGGTTTTTCTCTCTTGATCTTGGTAAAATCTCATAGTTGCATTGATGTTTTGTCATTCATGCCAACACTAGCTGTTTGGATTCTTTATCGACACCCTTCTCGTCTCGGTAGGTTGAGTGGTTTTTAGTTAACTTGGATCTGGCATGATCTGGTAGGTTTCAGTATAGTTTGATGATGGAATTGGCTTGTTCATGATACTCATACTCATATTTGGTCAGTTGGTTTTGTTCTAGAGATTGGATGCTATCCTGCTTGCTTAGAAGATTGGTTTTTGGTTTCGGTGAGGGTTTCATCAATTGAGATTTTGGTGGACATCTTTAATGAATTGCATAAGTGGTGTTGGTGTAGCTTCTAGTGGAGTTTCAAGATGTTGTTGTTGATCATGTTCAAAACTTGGTGGTTGGAGATCATTGTTGAAGCATGTGGACCTATACTAGGTCCCAATTTATCTAGGTTATGGACCAATTTTAATGTAATGTGTGGATAGGACCTATTAATGTATTTCTAGGATGTCTTATGTGTTGATATTATTTGTTTTCTCTAAGACTGACATATTTTGTAATTATGTAACTGGTTTATTGTCTGGTGGCCGACCTGATTGTTTATGGTCGAGGGTTTTGTATATATATTTGTAAGATCTCATTGTAGATCATCATGGTTATTGTTAGAGGTCATGGTCAAGGAATGTAATGTGTGAATAATGTAATGTCATTTAGGCATAGGAGTTGGTTGATCATTAGACATCGAATTGGGTTTATGTAAGAGGATTTAGTCCTCCGGTATTGAGCTTAAGCAGAACTATACTCAAGCATAAGAGATGTCATCTTTTGCAGTTCAACACTTTTCCGAATTGTAGTCTGGATTTCTATGTAGTCAGTGAGATTCCTTTTGTGATGAGCAGTGCACTCTATGTTGTTGGCCTTCCTACAAGTGCAGGCCCCTCAATTGTAATTCACATACTTACTACAAAAGTATTATCAGACTTTGGGTACCCTTCCTACCATGGTTTTTCCCTTTATTAGGTTTTCCTCATACAAATCTTCATGTTGTGTGGATGGTATTTATTCTTTGATTATTGTTTATGCTTAATTGGTTTATCTTCTGTTCCAATATTAATTTTTTGGGTTTCGGTATTAAAAGTTTAAATTTCTAATGGTTCCAGTAATCTGTGACAACTGATTCAGCCCCCCTCTTAGTTGTCTTCCAATTATTTGAATTGTCTAACAATTGGTATCAGAACCTTGGTCCTCTCTGTAGAAATATTAACCTCTTGAGGAAGATCCTATGGTGAGTAATAGTTCAATTTTATCTAGTCCTTTTGGAGCTATCTTTAGAAGGGATATTTTGAGGCTTGATGGAACAAATTACACAATATGGAAGATTTGGATGGAGATTCATTTGAGATGTCTTGGAAAGGAGATTTGGGAGATCACATAGAATGGTGTCACACCCTATAATCTAGGATCTAACAATCCTCCTTTAGCAAACCTGGACAAGGAGATTGAGAATGATTGTAGAGCAAGAGAAGCCCTCTTGTGTGCACTTTCTGATCAACAAATAATGGGATTAACCGACAAATCACCTAGAAAGGATATATGGGATAAGTTGGAGACTCTTAATGAAGGTGACCCTATAGTGAAGATTGCTAAACTTGATGGATACTAGGTGAGATATGAAAACCTAAAGATGGAAGAAGATGAAAGGATTACTAAATTTATGGAAAGGGTAAATGAGATTGTTATGGGAATTCAATGTTGTGGTGGAACTCTGAGTCAAGATGAGTTATTTCTAAAGTCTTGAGAGCCCTACCACCAGCTTACAAAATGAAGTCTATTTCTATTAAACAGTTGATAAAAATGGCTAATACATCTGTAAACATAGATACTTTGGTTGGGAAACTATCTTCTTTTGAGCTTGAAGAGTTTGGACCTTTTGGAGCTGTGAAGTCTAAACCTTCTTTTCATGCATCTACATCTACAACTAGTAAGCAAGACTGGAAAGATTTATATGTGTAGCGTCATAAAATTGTGACACTTGTAATTTTGACTACATTTGGGTCTTCACAATGGCGGTGCAACATTGAACCTGAATGGAGACCCGGAAACCTATTTACGACATGAAAAACTGCATCTTTCTGCACCTTGGCCTGATCCTCCTTGCACCCTACTGTCCCAGGAGGTGGGACCATGGTGCCCAGCACCCTAGTCCTTCAAGACCATGGTGCCTAGCACCCTGGTCCCTCAGTACCATGGTGCCCAGTGCCGTGGTCCCTGGCTCTATTTTGGGCCCGGTCTCTTGTTGGGCATCGGGTCTTCAAGTTTGCAATCTGGAAAATAATGCTCCTAGGTCGGCCTAAGGTCGAAAAAATCAATCTCCTAACCCTAATTGACAAGTATATAAACTACATTTCCCCTCCTAGAAAAGGAGGAGGAGGAAAAACATATATGTGCAAGAGGCGAAAGCGATAGGCAAACATTAAAACATTCAAACATTCAAACGTTCAAGCATTCCTTCAAGCAATTGAGCATTCTAGGTCTCCATTCAAGGCTAGGTGTTGCATTCAAGACAAGGATTCAACCATTGAAAAGGAGATCACCTACAACACACAACATACAACATACAACATCATTACACCTTCGCATGTAAGAATACAAACATTCTTACAACAAGGTATCAGTACTTGATTACATTACAAACATTTACATTTACAACATTCTCATTTCTTGGTTAATTCCAAAACTGGGGTTTGACTTGAAGACAAACCCCTAATCCCTAACCCCCCAATCATCCTCTCTTTTCTATGTGTAGGTTGCAGGTATGCGACTATAATTGAAGATCTGGAATCCTTGTGCAGAGACGAACAGATCCCCCTTCGTTTTGCAGATTTTTTGGAGGACCGTGTGCACTCTGGGTGCCATCGTCCCATCAACTTTCACTCAAACTTGTAGGACAGCATCATCTCAACATTTTACTGCTAATTTCAGGTCCGTAGCTTCATCCTGTGTCTCTATCTCCATCTACGAGCGAATCTTTCCTACTTTTACATACACTCCTAGTTCAATCCTTCTATCTACATTCTTTACAAAAGAGGGTATCCTTGTTGTCTCAACCCTTGAAACTCATTTAGAATTCAATCTTGCATTGCGTGGGATTGGATCTTGTGAGTTTCAACCCCTCTTTTGAATGTAAAGTCTCTCCTAAGTGAAAACTGTCAATCCTAGTGACCTCCTTTCTCTCTACTTGGAGTGGGGGAACACCTAGGGTTCAATTTTCCACTTTACAATATGCAAAGGAATTGGAAGATATGAAGAGAGAAGATTATGAGTTTGAGCAACCTGAAGAACTATTTGCTAGAAGAGTACCTAAAGTACTAGTAGGAAGTAAGTATGAAGGAAAAGCACCTTTTAAATGTTTTGCATGTAATATGATTGGTCATTTTGTATCTAGATGTCTTGAAGGACATTTAAGATTTGAAGAAAGAGTTAAAAGATCATTAATCCTAACATTGGATATCAAAACAAGTATAAATACAAGAAAAATAGAGACAAATCATGCTACATAGTGGATGAGGAAGGCATTACTGATTCTGATGATGAACTGACATAAGACTCTACTAGTGGATCTGGTAATGGGAAGGAATGGGTGTTTCTAGTTATCAAGGAAGATGATCTAGAATTGGAAGAGAATTTACCTAAAGAGAAGGCACTTGCTGGTAAAATTGAAGACAAGAATGAATGGGTAAATGACAGTGGTTGTTCACATCATATGACTAGAGATAAAGGGAAGTTTCTATCTTTGCAAGAATTTTATGGTGGTCTAGTTAGATTTGGAGATGACAAGGCATGTATGATCAAAGGAAAAGGAACTATATCATTAGATGGTAAGAACACTACCGACAATGTTTATTATGTTGAAGGTTTGAGGCATAATATTTTGAGTGTAGGACAATTGCTAGATAAGGGATTTCAATTATAGTTCAAAGATGAAAAATACAAAATCATTAACAGATCTAGTTTGGAGATTGCAACCAGTACACAGACAAAAGTTAATATTTCATTTCAACTCTGGTGAGAAGACATGTTTGATTACATATATTGGTGAGAGTTGGCTATGGAATAAAAGACCGTTTCATGTGAATTTTGATTGCATTGTGAAGATTAATTCAACTAAGGTAGTTAGGGATATACCTAAGATTATGAAGCCCTATAATTCGGTATGTAAAGAATGTCAAATGGGTAAACAGGTCAGAACCTCTTTTAGGAGTATACAAGATAAATCAAATGATATTCTTGATCTTATTCATACTGATTTATGTGGCTCTGCTAGAGTTAAAAGTTTTCAACATGCTAGATATTTCATGCTAATCATTGATGATTATTCTAGAATGATGTGAGTTACTTTTCTGAAAGAAAAATCTAAAGCATTTGAAAAGTTTAAAATCTTTAAGGCTAAAGTGGAAACTGAGAATCAGATTAAATGATTGAGATCAAATCATGGTGGAGAATTCACATCTGGTGTGCTTAACAATTTTTGTGACATGCATTGTATAAGAAGACAATTTTCTACTCCCCCAACACCTCAGCATAATGGAGTTGTGAAAAGGAAGAACAAAACTGTCTTGGATGTTGCTAGAACAATGATGATGGAAGCTAGTCTACCTCATATCTACTAGAGAGAAGTAGTGAGAACAATGTTTTATACATTCAACAAAGTACATATCAAAGGAGACACCGATAAGACACCTTATGAATTATGGTTTGGCAATGCACCTATAGTTAAGTATTTCAAAAATTTTGGTAGTAAATGTTATATAAGGAGAGATGATATCATTGGAAAACTTGATCCTAGATGTGATGAAGGGATATTTCTTGTTATTCTAATGAAAGCAAAGCATATAGATGTTATAATAAGAGATTACAGAGAATTGTGGAGATTGCTAATGTCAAAGTAGATGAGCTAAACAAAAGTCAAATTAGCATTTATGAGAAGGAACCAATAGTGGAAATGATTATATCTGAACCAGTAGAACCTTTACCAGAACAAAGAGTTGAACTAGTTACTCTCGCAACATCAAAGAATTATAAAGTAACTGAAGAATAGGGAAGAGGAACAGAAAGTTAGAAGACTCCTAGTTATGTGAGATTGAATCATTTAGAAGATCAAATCATTGGGGATAAGAGCAATGGAGTGATGACAAGAAGAAGACTAACAACTAATGAGGTATGTTTAATTTCACAAGTTGAACCAGTATCATTAATTGAGGCATGTAAAGATGAATATTGGTTGAAAGCTATGGAAGAAGAATTAGATCAGATTGAGAAAAATAACACATGGACCTTGGTTCCCCGGCCTAAAAATAAAAATATTATTGGAATTAAATGGGTTCTTAGGAATAAAATGAATGAGGATAGTCAAGTTATAAGGAATAAGGCTAGATTGGTTTGTAAAGAATATTCTCAGAAGGAAGGGATTGTTTATGGAGAGACTTTTGCACCTGTAGCAAGGATTGAAGCTGTAAGATTATTTCTTGCCTATTCTTCTTAAAACTATAGGGTTTATCAGATGGATGTCAAGTGTGCATTTTTGAATGGGGATCTTCATGAGGAAGTTTACATTGAGAAACCTAGTGGTTTTTCACTATTAGATGATATAGATATGGTTTGCAAGTTAAGGAAAGCTTTATATGGATTGAAACAAGCACCTAGAGCTTGGTATGTAAGGTTGGATAAATATCTTTTGAAGCTTGGTTTTACTAAGGGCAATGCTGACAGTAATTTATATTATAAGATGACTGATTATGATATACTGATTATTGAAGTATTTATTGATGACATTATTTTGGGAGGTGAAGACAAGTTAAGCATAGAATTTTCTAATAATATGGAGAAATAATTTGAAATGTCTATGATTGGTTAGATGAAATATTTCTTAGATTTGTAGATTTCTCAAACCGACAAAGGTATTTTCATCCATCAAACTAAATATGCTAAGGAATTGTTGAAGAAATTTGGTATGGGAGATTCTAAACCGCTAAGTATGCCTATGGTTACAAGTGAGAAATTAACAAGAAAATATGTTTCTGCACTGGTAAATCCTACAAGATACAAATCCATGATTGGAGGTCTATTTTATTTGACTTAGACTAGGCCTGACATTATGAATGTTATTTGTATTGTTTCAAGTGATGAATAATAATGAACAACAAATACCCTAACTAGTACTAAGAGGGGGGGGGTGAATCAGTACATACAAAAACTTCACCATGACTTATAATGATAACCAGTTGACTTCATTACTGGACTTAACCATGGAAATACTGGTTAAACACTGTAAGACTTTAGACATCTAAACTAATAAACTGAATACTACAAATATCATTCAACACTTGATAACTACTTCACCAATAAACCTATGTATGTGTTGTATTAGTAATACCATAACTTATTATCTCTGGATGCATAATCACCTAAACCAATAATACTTAATCATCACATGAAAATGCACACCTCATGACACACAAATTTTTCACGTGGAAACCCAAATGGCAAAAACCACAATGGGGATGAATACCCAAAAGCTTGTTTTGAACTCTTTTGAAGCTTGCTCTATTAGGAGCCTAGTCCAGTTAAAGACTTTTACAAAAAGGTTCTCCTAGGAACCGATCCTATTAAAGATTACCCAATTAAGGGATGGCTATATACCTTGTTAAAGGTTACCTTGCTAGAGGATTTAAAGAACTCATTGAACTTGAGTCACCTGGTTAGAGGATTTTCAATAAGGCTATTAAAGCTACCCAACAAAGGGAATTTCCTTCTGTTGAAATGGTTAGAAGACAACAGGTAAAACTTTGATTTGATAACAACACTATATGCCAAGGCATATCCTTTTTAGTTCCTCTACTTTGCAATCACACTCTGCAATTTTCACTCACTAGTTTGGCAAGTATTTCATCACTCAGATGCATACACAAATTTTAGCAACAACTTACAATAACAAACATCATCGACCTTATAGACAACAATTAGGTGGATAGAGTAAACCCTAAACCCTAAGTATCTTAGGTTTACAATTACAAGCGGTTCAATCCTAACTGTACAAAACACTTAGCATAGAATGAAATAATCTAAAATAGATCACAAGTCATTATGCATTGTCCATTATTCACCGCACATAGAAATCAGTAACCCATCACGCTCTCTTCTCATACCACTAAGAAGAATGTTCATTCCCGAGGTAGACAATAAATGTAGTCGATATTCTCATGCAAGATCTTTAAACAAATCCTTCACATGCACAAAACTAATGTGGCATCTCAATCTCATCCTCATTTCTTAGCTAACTCATCATAGAATATCATCACACAAGCTATATTGCCAAACCGAAAACCCTAGAGCTGAGACTACCAACCGGTAGTTACACATAGTGAAACCCTGACACTAGTTCACTTCATCCCTTCATATTGGTTCTTCAACTTGATCACCAATAACAACTACTTCCAATCTTCATATTGGTTAACCTATACTTATTGACATCAATGACAACATCATATATTATTATCATATCATCATGTGCCAACATACCGGTTCATCAAATGCCAACATCAAGATTTCAGAGTGATCCTAGAGAAAACCATGAGATGGTGGCGAAAAAGATTTTTAGATACTTGCAAGGTACATTAGAATATGGCTTGTGGTACCCTAAGGATGATAACTTTACTTTATGTCCATATATAGATGTTGATTGGGCTAGAGATGTTGATGACCGAAAAATTACTTCTGGTGGAGTTTTCTTTCTTAGAAAGAAGTTGGTTTCATGGATCAGCAAGAAACAAACATTTACTTCTTTATCTACTGCTAAAGCTGAGTATGTTGTTGCTACTACTAACTATACACAAGTTTTATGGATGAAGCAAAAGGTGGATTGTGATGCACCGATAGTTATTCACTGTGATAACTCTATTGCTATTGATATATCAAAGAATCTGGTATTCATTTTAAAACAAAGCACATATCTATCAAGTATAACTTTTTGAAGGAGAAGGTGGAAGCAAATAAAGTTAGAGTGGTTTATGTGAACACTAAATAGCAAATTGCCGATATTTTCACTTAACCTTTGTCCAAGGAATCATTTGAGTACCTGAGAGACAGATTGGGAGTTTCTGCCCCTCCAGTAGAGACTTAATTGATGTGGTTTGGCATAAGTCTAACATGCATTATTAGAGATACTATTCATTTTGACATTGATGTGGGGATGCTACTACTCAGGGGGAGTAGTTAGCTTTGTGATTCAATGGTTTATGTTTTTTCTTTGATATTTCTGTCAGATTTCTAGCATTGATTTCAAAGGGGGGGAGATATTGATGTGAAAAAAAAAGGAAAAAAAATTAAGAGATATTATTTATAGGGGGAGATATTGATATTTAGAGCTATATGTGGGATATTGTTGGTTGTCTTCCATTAGGGGAGACTTGTTTGGTATTTCCTGGTACTTAGATGTTTTTCACATCTAGTGTTGCCATCAATGCCAAAGGGGGAGATTGTTGGCCATTTGGTGGAATTTATTTTGTTGCATTGATGTTTTATCATTGATGCCAACACTAGTTGTTTGGATTCTTTACCAACAGCCTTCTGGTCCCGGTAGGTTGAGTGGTTTTTGGTTAACTTGGATCTATCATGATCCAGTAGGCTCTAGTATAGTCTAATGATGGAATTGGCTTGTTAATGATACTCACACTCATATTTGGTTAGTTGGTTTTGGTCTAGAGATTGGATGATATCCTTCTTGTTTAGAAGATTGGTTTCTGGATCTAGCGAGGGTTTCATCGGCTGAGCTTTTGGTGGAGATCTTTGATGAATTGGATAAGTGGTGTTGGTGCAGCTTTTGGTGGAGCTTTAGGATGCTATTGTTGATCATGTTAGAGACTTGACGGTTGGAGATCATTGTTGAAGCATGTGGACCTATATTGGGTCCTAGTTTATCTATGTTATGGACCAACTTTAATGTAACATGTGGATAGGACCTAATAATGTATTTCTTGGATGTCTTATGTGTTGATATTATTTGTTTGGTCTAAGGCTAACATGGTTTGTAAGTATGTAACTAGTTTATTGTCTGGTGGCTGACCTAATTGTTTATGGTCAAGGGTTTTATATATATAGATGTAAGATCTCATTCTAGATCACCATGGTTATTGTTAGAGGTCATGGTCAAGGAATGTAATGTGTGAATAATGTAATATCATTCAGGAAGAGGAGTTGGTTGATCATTGGAGATCAAATTGGGTTTATGTAAGAGGATTTAATCCTCCGATATTGAGCTTAACTAGAACTGTACTCAATCATAGGAGATGCTATCTTTTGTAGTTCAACACTTCTCTAGATTGTAATATGGATTTCTATGTAGTTAGTGAGGTTCCTTTTGTGATGAGCAGTGCGCTCTAGGTTGTTGGCCTTCTTGTAATTGGAGGCCCCTCAATTTTAATTCACATACTTGCTGCAAAAGTATTATCTCATTATGGTTAGGCTTCCCACTGTGGTTTTTCCCTTTACGGAGTTTTCCACGTACAAATCTTGGTGTTGTGTGGATGGTATTTATTTTGTAATTATTTTTTATGCTTAATTATTTTATTTTCTATTCTAGTATTAATGTTTTAGGTTTTGGTATTAAAATTTTAAATTGCTAATGGTTCTAGTAATTTATGACAACTGATTCACCCCCCCTCTCAGTTGTCTTTTGGTTATTTGAATTGTCTAACAATAACCTTCATGTTTTCTTTAGAGATGGTTGTTAGATTGAGATTTGTGTATACTTTTGGGTGGTTTATTGATGTCTTGTGCATTTACAGGTGGGGCAAGAAACATATTTTAATCTAGGTGCATCACACCTCATTTCCCTTTCAGCATTCCTTTTCCATTTTCCCCCTTAGGTCATTAGAATAGGCTTTACAAGTGTTGGTTTGGTCCAACATTGCACTGTGATTAGAAAGGAATTTGGTCTTTTCTGGGGATTCAACCTTGTATGGGAAAGGACCACCACTTAGAGGTTGTTTCCATGTTTCACAAGGTTGTTGAGAATTAGTGTTCAACAAGAGTGCAAAATTTCATGACAACATTTTATGACACGCTTGGTGGGACATATTTTTCAACTAATGCTAAGGATTCAATGTTGTTCTTAGTATCCTAGCCTTTGGAGTCAATTACCAATTAAGCACTTTGTGACTCTAATGAGGAATCCAATCTCTTGTTCATGACCTCTTGTTGATTTCATGGTAATAATTCAAACAAGGGCATCTTCTAGAGGTATTTTTTAATATTGTGAACTTGTAATTTCAAATTCTAGAAGAGGAAAGGGTAGAATTTTATTATCACTAGTTAGGGGCACTCAAGCAATTACATCTACACCCCTTAGGTCTCATTCTACTCCCCCAAAAGACCATAACAGACTAGAACTGCAACTATCTGTATCAATAGACCATTATTTTCTATGGCTCTCCCTATAAATCATGTTTTTGTTACCATTAATGGATGTATTCCTCTAGTTTTAGCCCAAAAGGATGATATACCAATAGTTGCTTTAAAAGTTATGCCTTTATTTTGTAAGGAAAGTACAACACAAAAAATGCCTTCCATAGTGTTAAATAAAAAGAGGAGAGAAGTAGAGATGAGTTTCAATTTTAGATTACAGTCATTAAGATGCACATTTCCAGAATAACAGAGCATAACAAAACAAAATTCACACACATAGAAAAAAATAGAATTTACGTGCAAAAAAACCTATAGGTAAAAAACCCACCACCAAATAAATAATCACTTGTATTATAGTAATAAGAAAATTCCATATAAGTTACAAGTCATGCTTTCTGAGGTGTACATTCAAATTCTCTATTCTGGCAACATACAAATAGATTGTGTTCAAACTCAGACTACATAGTTATAGAAGTTTATGCTGCACATTCTTTCCAACATCCAACAAAACCACCAATTTCTGACCCAGTCACCTTTAGCATTTGACCATTTGAATCGTTGCTTCTCACAACTTCTAGTCAACAAGGCAACCCTCAATTGTCCTTAGCATCCAACCATCAAAATCAATCTCTACCGACTTTTGGTCTACAAGGAAATCATCTCTAGTCACAACAGACTACTCATCTCCTCAACAAAACCAATGATTTTGCAACTGTGCAACCTACTCTTGCAACCATTTCTTCAATCGTTTTAACTTTTGTAAAAAGAATGGTTCAATTAAGTTTCCATGGCTCTAACTATCGAATGTTATAGATTTGTTGAAAATACAATGTGTAATCTACATCAGCTTCCAAACGTGTTCCTTAAATACTTCATGAGATGGTGGGGAGAGAAATTCTCCTTGCTTCCCCACTAACCCACAATATAATCTTCAAGCCATTCTTCACCACACAGGGTGGTGGGGAAAACAATGTTTCCTTCAATACCCTACTAGCCTACAACACTATTCAAATATGCTTCTTAAAGCCATGGGGTGGCATGGAAGACTAAGTCACTTTCCCTTCTATCCTGCATTTCTTTCACATGCCCTTCTCCAGCTATGCAAAGCATGAAGGATATCAACCAACTTTGGAACTTTTTGATAACACTTATATTTTCCACATCAAAATTCTCATTGTCATCTGATTGAGATTTCAACCAGTAAGTTTGAGACACCCATTCTCAACATTCTTCCACTTGATGAATAACTTACTGGTATCTCTAGAACATTCAAGGCTGAACATCAACTACAACAATAGCCAATATGACTACTCCGATCCAATTGATAAACCCACATGATTGAAAAATAGCACTCATAACACGTGCTAAACCATCCAATCATACATACCTCAGAGGTATCAGCCATTAGTAAACACATGCCATTAGTATAACCTGCAACCACAAGCTTCATGTGCAATAAGGTTGATGAATACCAACATATCCTGAAACTCCCATTGCATGGGTACTGCTAAATCTAAAAGATCAAAGGCATACAAAGTCTACCAATCATAACAAATAGAAAATGTAACCATGTAATACCAAGGGCCATCCACAAAGATAAGAACATCATGCAAACAAAACTGCTACAAGAAACCATAAGCTTGTAGCATTTCCTTCTACATATACCTCTAAGTGTCAATTGTGACAAGTAAGATCTCCTTTACAACCCTAAAAGAAGATCAAGCTACTCCATTTCCCATTTCAATAAATCAGCCCACTACTATTCCCTATGTTAATGAGATAAACATGCTATCCATCTCTCACAATGAATCTTCCAAAACTATCTAACTTATCTCAAGATGCACAAATTTGAAAGAAAAGAATAAAGCACCTGAGAAACTATGGGCAATACCTCTCAAGTGATAAACTACCAAGTAGACTAAGAGAAGGGAATACAAATTCTCCTCCAAGAGCAATATCCTCATAGGTCTCTATTGAAATCATGTTCAACCAAGGTGTAGGCTCCTCAAACTTCCAACTAAAATCTCATCAAGAGTAACCATCTCAACATACATCTCTCTTCTCAAAATAACTACAACCTCACCCTAGTCTCTATGTATCCATGAGTACTAATAATTGATCAATCCATGCCAAACTCCAAATGCATCTCTACACTCCCATGAAGTTCTCATGCACAAGACCAATGCACCCAAGACAAAGAGAACTCACCAGACCATTGTCAAAGCTCCAATCTATAGAGTCAGCAACCCTTCATGACATCGTTATCTAACCATCCCATCCTAGGTGATCATATGCTCTGAGTTAACAAACCATAGTATCAAGAGAAATGTATCTCACCAACCTCTAAACTAGTATCAAGAGTTCACCATGACATAATACCAACATACTCTAAACCAACATCACTTGTCAAGCATAATCCACACCCCAATCAAGAACTCTTTGAGCCCTCAAGATGTCAACATCTTCAAATATCATGAAGATCACTATCTTCCTACAAGTGTACCCACAAATGTGAAAGACCCTTCTATTAGAATAGGATCTAAGGCATCTAAGCTAGACATTTGCACACTAATAAGATCATTCACCATCCAATGGTGAATGCACAGTCATTTCTAAAGCTCACATTGAACTGTACTATAGAGATCTTCATGCATCATGGCATACCATCTCCCAATCTGAAAATCTTCTAGGTCCACACACAAAAGTGTACTGCCAGTCACACCAAGTGAAACCAAGATCTCCAAACTTGGAAACTACTCCATGCTACAAGACCCCATAACCAACTATCTAGGCACTCACTTATCATCCATCCTCTTATCTCAAAGAAACCACACCAATGTACAAGCAACCACACACAAGGCTAGCTAAGAAGTCTACATAAGCACTAAATCAAACCTCATGGATATAGACAACCCACTTTTGAGTTATCCCATTGCAATAGAATAAATGATTAGCCCACACAATTACATAACTTGTAGATTCAATTAGCTACATGTAAAGTCACTATTGCGTTAGCTATAGGAAAAAAGAGATCTCAAAGAGAATATTCATGTAGACAACATGACTTAAGAACTAGATGAAGCATAGATTAGAGTTGCTAATCATATCTATATTAAGCACCATAGTCTAGGAATCCACCAAGAACCATCACAAAAATGTTAAGTGACTAATCACTATCAATATCCCCATGTAGAGAAAGCATTTCACCTCCTCTCACCATGCACGAAGCATGCATGTATAATTGCAACTATCTCATCTAGTACTAGCCCAAAGAAATAAGGCCTAGAAAAATAGCTCTTGAGTATATCCACAAGTCTCTTGGTATTCCAGAGCACCTCCATGATCAAAACATGCTAAGATTCAACACAATTTTTCACCATTAAGAATCTCTCCAAGCAAATGACCAATGCACTCAATACAAAGACTCGCCTCTATTGAGATGTTATGTTGCCAAGGCAATAATGCAGACACTAGCATCTCTCTGAGAAGACTTGGTGTCAAAAGCATTCTTCTTCTCCCTCTCCTTACAATCCTTTAAAAAATGGCCATTCTACCCACAATTCCAGCATCTTGCCTTGGACTTCTTACCTGAAGACTTTCATCTCCCTTGTGACTTGGACTTAGACTTATTGTCCTTCTACTTGCCTTTTTCTATTTAATCTTCCCTACACATCTAGAGAATCCTTGACCATCTTATAATATTTCCTTCATGTGTTGGCAAATGCATACTCCAATGAGAAATTGTAGGTAATTGAAGGTATTGTCATTGATGGAAACCTTACAATTATATGATATCGACAAGCATTGGTACCAGAAGACTCTACACCGGCATACAGATCACTAGCACCAAAAAGGAAGATTATCGGCACCCTAGCCGACAGGAATTTTACATATATATATTTTGTATTTAATTGTAAAATCTTTTGTAAGCCGACTTGGGAAATTGTAAAATGACTCATATATGTATGAGATCATTGTAGATCATAAAAAAAGCAAAGTATGAAAAGATAATAGCAAACCTAATATGCAAATTATTGGATAAGGGTCTATGTATGTAACAAATCTTAAACCGGTACTGAATCTGGCATAGGCGATGCTAATTTGAAGTAGTACAAGACATTGGATTTTTATAATCCATTTTTGTAAGTTAGTGTAACTTCTTTTGTAATTGAGCAATGAGCTCTAGGCACTTGGCCTTCCTACATGTGCAGGCCCCTATTGTAAGCAGTAATATTCTCTTATTGGCTAGTAAGTGAATATTGTGGGTCACAAATCCCACCAAGGTTTTTCCCACACCGGGTTTCCTCATTAAAATATTGTGTTATGGTGTGTCTCTTATGTTGTGGTTGTTATTCTTCTTTGCTGCATTATTTTTGGTTTACCGATACATAGTTTTGATATGCTTTTCATGTTATAAGTTAAGAAAATTTGATTACCGGTCAGATACTGATTCACCCCCCCCCCTCTCAGTATCTTTGGGAATCCTAACAATTGGTACAAGAGCCTGGTCCTCTATTTTCAAAAGCCTAACAGCTTGAGGAAGATCTTGACATTGGTAGAGATGGAAAATTTGAGGAAGCAATTGGAAATAGCTCTTTCAGACTATGATGCAGAAAAGGTGAAAAATATCAAACTTGAAGATGATTTGAAGGCTGCATAGAATGTCATTCAAGGACTTCAAGAAAATCTTACTATTGCAAGAAATAAGAGAAGAGAACTTTGTTAAAAGATACAAAACAATGATAGGGAAAAAGAAACTCTCAATGATCTGGTGAATAAACTGAGACAAGAAAGCACTACAATGAAGAATGAGATGTAAGATATGACTATGAGATTTTGTAAAGAAATTGAAGATAGAAAGAAGAATGAAGATGACTTGGTTAGAAGATTAAATGATGATGGAAATGAAAACACAAGACTTAATCATGAAAATGATATGTTCAAGACAGATTTGATGCATGCATAGAATGACACAAATGAACTCATGAGATAGAAAGGAATCTTGGAGAGAGAACTGGCTGCTGCATATCAACACAAGGAGAAATTCAAGAAAAGCTCAGAAGAACTTGTTGACATGCTGAAGAATCAGAAACCTAATGGTGATACAAATGACCTTGGCTTTGAAGTTGGTGAAAGTTCCCGTACTGTAAACAATCATGATCATAGCAAATCGGTAAGACAACCTAATGCTTACAAATTCAATGGGAAATGCTTTAACTGTAACAAGTATGATCATAGAGAAAATCAGTGTAGATCTAGAAATTATCAAAACACTAATACACACACCGGTCAATTTTCTAAGTGCAACAAAATTGGTCATAATTTAGAAAATTGCAGAATGAATGTAAGATGTTATGTTTGTGGAAGATTTGGACACTTATCTAATAAATGCATAGCACAAACTGGCATAGGATATGAGAAAGCTATTTAGAAGAATAATGTAACTTGTTATTCTTGTAACAAGATTGGACATATTGCAAAATTTTGTAGAAGGCATCACCGGCAAGGTGCTAGCTTGAAAGGTAAAGAGAAGGTTGAAGAGGTAAAGCAATAATTCTCAAAACAATGGATCAAAAAGTTAGATTAGAATGTTGATGGGAATCCTCCTCCACCGGCAGAACAGAGTATCACTCCACCGGTAGGAGACTCTTCATCTAACTAAAGGAAAATATTTTGGGGGTTTAGCAACAAAATGAAAAACATGCTATTATTCCCTCGGTTGATGGTAAGAAGTTGAAATACTTCTATACCAGTAGATGAGTTATGTTGTGACTTAACCAATAGGCATTAAATGTGGTAGTTGGAGAAAATAACATTATAAAGCAAATGTTTTGGCTCCTTTTTCATTTCACTGAGCATTCAAATCTTCAAGAGCATGAAATTTCTCGAGCAAAGGCATCCTTAGCAAAGAAGCGAATCAGTTCATCCAAGAACTCATCCTAAAGGCAGATTGAGGTATTTATAATCATGGCATCTTCATCCACTCCTAAATTTATTGCAAACCCTACTGTAATTGAAGTAATCAAGCGCCCTACACCCATATTCAAGCTTGTTCCTGAAATTGCAAAGAAAGATGATACCCTAGGTGCATTTTCTCAAATTCCTAAGGGAGTAGTATATGTCGAAGACCCTAGGTTATACATACATTGTCATGTAGAGGAATTAGGTGATGATGAGATCAAAAGCATGTATAGGACTATGATTTTTGATGTAGATGGTAATGTCAAGCCAAAACATAAGATAGTGGAAACCCTAGGTTTTACTAAAATCCTTAGTGTCCCAAATTTTCCAAAGGATATTATAAGGATTGTGCTAAGAAGGGTTCATGGGGAATTCTTTTGGTTGGATTCAATTCATAAAATCACCAAAGAAGTAGTACAGGCAGTAATAGGGTTACCTTCCACTGGTAGCAGACCTGATAGAACCAAAAGAATCTCAAATGACATAGTTATGGATTTAATCAGTGCAACATTTGACAAAAGGTCTCTAAGGGTAAATGATGTGAAGGACTTAAATATCAGATTTGTGAGTATGATCTTAGGATACAAAGCTACACATGCAAATAGTTTGAACTTAGTTTCTAGCCTATGTATTAAAAGTGCATATGACATGGTTAACAACAATCCTAGGATAGATGTGTGTGAATGGATCAAAGATGAAATGATAGACAATTTGGGGAAGATAAAGGGAGATAAGAAAGGAATCTTTAGATTTGGAAATTTACTTATATGTTTAATGTTGTACATTACAAAACAAGTACCCGATATTGGTGCAAGAGATTTTGGTTTTGACATACTGGTAGGAAATCAACTATTGGGTTTACTGAACAACATGGGAGAGGACAAAGAGAAAAACATAAATAAACATTTTCAAGCACTGAAGGATTGAATGAAGACAAGGATAAGACTGTCACAAGCAATTATGGATAAATATCAAAAAGAAATTTTCTTTGTAATTAAGAAAGATGAAATATGGATGGAGGTAGTTATCCCTAGGACTATCAAAGTATATCAAAAAGATAGGGATAAAGGGAAAGGAAAGATAGGAGGTCCTCCACACCTTAAGATAACTGACAACTTACCCCCACCTCCTTTTGATACTCCACTAGTAGAATCAGTTGACACAAAACCCACTACAGGGAGTATGGAGACTCCTTAAGAGGATACTAATCCTGAGTCTAAAATTTTGTATACCATGAATACTGATACACAAGAGGTAAATAGTATGGTAGATAAAGAAACCACTGAGGATAAGAAGGAAGATGTGGCTACTAAGTCACCGGCTACAGATGTGGAAACTAATGTTAGCATAGAGCTAGAGAAACTGGTAGAGGACTCTACTGAGAAACAATAAGAGAAACAAGGAATGAATAGTGCAGAGGCAAATACACAAAAACCAGAAGTACATTTAGAGACTACATCTGAGAAATCAATAGTTGAGAGCACTGAAATAGAAACAGGTTGATGTTCAAGTTCAAACTGAGATAGTGCCACCAACTAGAACTAAAAAAAAAAAAACTTTTCTAATAGAAATGCATACCCAAATAGATCCTCCTAAGAAAGAGGAAAGTAAGGTTATTACTACAACCAGTAGCGTGGAAATTATAAAAATAGTTGGACAGACATCTGGTACTTCTATAGCAGAATTTTGGCCTCCAAATGTAACAGAGGTCTTATTGGAATCAATAAAGAAACTCATATAATGTAATGCATAGGCCTATAAGACTATTGATGATGCAATCCCCATTCTTAAATTGATAGCACCCAAGTGCATTGTGGATAAGAAAGATTCTTTAGGTCAACTAGACACATTGTCTAAATACATCACAGGCAACACCTTGACAATTGATCAAATAAATGAGGATACATTTAAGGAGAAAATTAATAAAGATAAAGAGAAATTATTTGATGTAACAATAAAGAAGTGAATGGGCCACATTGGCACACTTTTACTGGCACTAAACAAAACAATAAAGGAGTTCAAGGAAAACTATAGAGATACATGCAAGACAAATGTTCTGACAATAGATATAACACAAGGAAATAGGAAAGGTACAAAAAGAAATTGAAAATATAGCCGATAACCTCATTGGTTCATCTAAACCATTATCAGTTACAGAACAGAAGATACACAGTCTTGAAGAAAAACTTGAGAAATTTGAAAACGAGAAAGACAAAATAAAAAGGAAGGCAAAAGACCTTAAATACAAAATCAGCCCTAAATTGGAGTACCTCATCTCTTTGAGTAAAGAAATCTCTAAGGCACTTGCTCAAAGACAAAAGACATCAGAGGAACAAATGCATCACCTCACCAGTACTATTCAAAGAATAGAGGCTACACTAAAAGACAGTGAAAAATCCACTGAGAGTCTAAATTTGGTATTAGCAGAAATCCTTCAGATTGTAACACATAGGTTACAAGGATCTAGGGAAGAAACACACTCCATTGACAACAAATGACAACCTTTGTCATTGATGTCAAAGGGGGAGTAGTGGAGATGAGAAAAATGGACATCATCTGCTCAGGGGGAGTACTCATTTTTGGTAAGACAATTTTGGCAAACCATTTTTGGATTTTTGGATTTTTCTCATGAGTGTTGCCATCAATGCAAAAGGGGGAGACTATTGGAAAATTCACACTCAAATGAGAAATTGTAGGTAATTGAAGGTATTTTCATTGATGGAAACCTTACAATTATATGATACCAACAAGCACCAGCACCGACAGACTCTACACCGACATACAGATCACTGACACCGAAAAGGAAGATTACCGGCACCCTAGCTGACAAGAATTTTACATATATATATTTTGTATTTAATTGTAAAATATTTTGTAAGCCGACTTGGTGAATTGTAAAATGACTCATATATGTATGAGATCATTAAAAAAGCAAAGTATGAAAAGATAATAGTAGACCTAATATGTGAATTATTGGATAAGGGTTTATGTATGTAATAGAGCTTAAACCGGTACTGAATCTGGCATAGAAGATGCTAATATGAAGCAGTACAAGACAATGGATTTGTATAATCCATTTTAGTAAGTCAGTGTGACTTCTTTTGTAATAAAGTAGTGAGCTTTAGGCACTTGGCCTTCCTGCATGTGCAGACCCCTATTGTAAGCAGTAATATTCTCTTATTGGCCAGTAAGTGAATATTGTGGGTCATAAATCCCACCAAAGTTTTTCCCACATTGGGTTTCCTCGTTAAAATATTGTGTTATGGTGTGTCTCTTATGTTGTGGTTGTTAATCTTCTTTGCTGCATTTTTTTTGGCTTACCAGTACATATTTTTGATATGCTTTTCATGTTATAAGTTAAGAAAATTTGATTACCAGTCAGATACTGATTCACCTCCCCTCTCAGTATCTTTGGGAATCCTAACATCATGTTTCCTCTAACAATAGGGAAGCAACCACATTTTCCATTTTGAAAGTGGTTGTTGTGCTTCCAATGGCCATCATCAAATGATCCCACGTGTCAGGAAAGGAATACAACAAAAGCATACAACAATCCTCATCACTAATTATTACACCCATAGAAGTCATCTATGTAACAATCATGTTAAAAATATTCAGATGGTTTGCTACAAATATACCACCGTCAATCTTCAAGGAGTACAACCTTTTTCTTAGGAATAACTTATTTACTAAAGAATTTCTCTGATAAATTTGACCAAGCTTCTTCCATAATGAAGTTGTTTTCTTCTCCTCATGAACATTCAACAGAACAAAATCTACAATATAGAGTCTAATCAGCCCTTTGGCTTACCTATCAATAAGATCCTAATCCTCTTGCTTCATTCTTGAAGATTTAGTTCCAAACGCAGAAACCCAAAGGTCTCTATCCACCAATAGGCCTTCCATCTAGATTTTCCATAACTCATAGTTTCTACTATTGAACTTCTAAATTTCTACTCTTCTTGATGTGCTCTCCATCTCAATTTATGATAAAAAATAATTTGCAAAACTCCCACAATAGAATTAACACAAATAACCCATTCTACCCACAAGGATAACACAACTAACCTTGCCTTGATGCCACTTGTAAGGAAATCACAATGTGAAAAACACCTTCCACAATGTTGAAAAGATGAATTTCAATTTCAAATTATAGTCATTAAGATGCATATTTCTAGAATAACAGAGCATAACAGAACAAGATTCACATGCAAAGTAAAACACAAAATTTACGTAGGAAAACTCTTATGGGTAAAAAATCCACCACCAAAGAAATAATCACTTGTATTATAGTAATAAGACAACTACATACAAGTTGCAAATCATGCTTTCTCAGGTGTACATTCATAGTCTCTATTCTAGCAGCATACAACCAGATTGTGTTCAAACCCAAAGTACATAGTTATAGATGTTTCTGCAACATAGTTTTTTCAACATCTAGCATAACCACCAATTTCCAAGCTAGTTGCCCTCAACATTCAACCATCTGAATCATTGATTCTCACAAATTCTAGTGTGCAAGGAAACCCTCAATTTCCCTCAACATCCAACCATCAAAATTAGTCTCTACCAACTTCTGGTCTACAAGGAAGTCATCTCTAGTCACAACAGGATACTCATCTACTAAGAAAAACCTATGCTTCTACAGCTACACAACCTACTCTTGCAATCATTTTTTCTATCATTTTAACTTCTATCAAAGATAATAGTTCAGTTTAGTTTCAATGGCTCTAACTATTGAACATTATAGATTTGTTACAAACATGATGTGTAATCTACATCGGCTTCCAAATGTGTTCCTCAGATACCTCACGGGATGGGGAGAAGACAAATTCTCCTTGCTTCCCCACTAAACCAAAACAACATCTTCAACTCATTCTTCACCACATGGGGTGGTGGGGAAAACAAAGTTTCCTTCAATACCTTTCTAGCCCACAACACTATTCACATGTGCTTCTCAAAGCCACAGGGTGGCAGGGAAGAATAAGTGCCCTTCCTCGCTATCCCACGTCGCTTTCACATGCCCTTCTCTAGATACACACAACACTAAGTATATCAACCAACTTTGGTACTTGCCAATAACATATATTTTCCACATTGAACTACTCATTGCGATATGATCAAGATTTCAACTAGTAAGCTCAAGACACCCATTCTCTACATATTTATCGATGAAAGCTCAATTACATTGGTTGAACATATCCAAGATGTGGCTAGCATTTGCACTCTATTTGGTGTAATTAAAGATAACATAGTAGTTAGACTTCTTGAACCGTCCTTTAAGGGTAAGGCTCTACAATGGTATAAGGGATTGCCCTCTAACTCCATTCACAATTGGGATGAGTTAGGAGAGAAATTATGTAAACACTTTGAAGACAAGAGTGGTCATTTATCTATTGTAGAGGAATTAACCACTACCAAAAGAGCACCTCATGAATTCATGGGAGTTGTCAATTATAGATTCCAATAGACTTTGGATAAGATCCCTACTTTGGTCAAGTCATCTTCCAATCATGCTTTCTTATATTTCCTTAGGGCCCTCAATGGCGACATTGCTACCATGATACAATCAATGGGAGGAGAGAACCTACTAGATGCATATGATATAGCCCTAAAGATATTAAATTGTCTAATACAAGTAGGAAAGATGGCTCCTAGACCCCCAATGCCCCTATTCCCAGAGGCTCCTACACAATTGTCCATTTTTCCACCACTTGTAGTAGCATCTATGAATCAACAACTTATGCCTATTACTACTTTATCCTCCATAGAGATTTAGGAGATCAAGGCCATGATATAGGGGTTTGGTAATGAATTGGTTACAATAAAAAGATAATAGTCTCAGACTAGTAGGCCCTACCAAGCACAAAATCAAAACTATCAACAAAATAGGCCACCATTTGAAGGGAAAGGTCAATGGATTAACACTAGACCTTTGAATAGTTTGAATTTTTCACTTGCAAATAACTCAAAAGAAAAAGTCCTAATGTAGATCAACCTTGGCTAAGAGGATAATTGGTATACCCCATGCAATCAGCCTCATAATTAGATTGTGTACCAAAGTGGAGAGCTCTCTCAAGCCCTAATAGCATAATGTGAACCAACCACTTCAGGACAGTAGTTCCATGGTTGTCTCACTTATACAAAGGGAGATTATACCATTATGAATTGACAAGAGGCATTATTTTGTGGCATTAATCAATTGAATAGTGACCCTATGGCTAACAACACTAGGTCACATAAGAGGGCTATAGGTGATGATGCATTTTCTACAACAACTCAAGCTTCTCAAACTGCTACACAAACCATAACTCCAAAAATACCATACAAGATAGCTACTCCAAACAAAGATCAAAATATGCCTCGGAGTAACAAGAAGCAAGAGGAGTCCAAAGTCTCTTTAGTAGCAAGGCTTGACCTTGTTACTGCTAAGGGTCCTACCCAAGTTGTGGTTCCTTTCAACATTGTAGAGAAAATGAAGAAAGCTATTCTCAATGTTTCCATGTGGGATGCACTCTCTATCCCATATCAAAGAGATTTTATATAGGAGGCCTTAAAGGACATCAACAATGTAGAGAAGACAACAACTAGAAGCAAATCATCTACTCCAATGAGTTTGGTATAGCCTTTGGAGGAAATTTTTTTTAACAAGGTTAGTAATCCACCTCCTTTCTATCTCTCATTGATTATAGGGGGTAATTTAGTTCATAATTGTATTGTAGATTTAGGGGCTAGTAGCTCAGTCGTGCCCAAGAATGTAACTGACTGTCTAGGTATTAAATATGAGCCAGTGGGTAAGGAAGTTGTGCAACTTGATTGCACTTTAGTTCAGATAGTGGGAGTGATTAAAGATTTATGTTTGACCTTACATGCATTCCTTGGTTGTATTTTCTTACAAGACATTTAAGTCATCAACCTCCCTCTTTTCTTTGTTATTTGTTTGTCAAGAGAGTTTATTGCTAAGATGGGGGATACATATCCTTAGACTAGTCCCATATGCTATTTAGAATGAGATATGGTACAAAGGTTACCATAAAAGTAGAGCCCATTGCAAAGGATCACATTGAGCCTTATATTTTGAGCCCCATAGATATGAATTGTACTCTCCACAATGAAAATAAAGATTATTTAATCCAAGATCCCAGTAATCTTTTGGAGGAGGTCCCAGACTACCTGCTTGATGAGTGGGCTAATGCTTTTCAATTTTACCCAATTGGTGAGATTAGAGATATAGGTCTTGATACTTATTGCATTCATGAGAAAGACACTCCAATTTCCAAACTCACTAAAGCATGGAATGACTCTAGGGGATTGTGCAATATATTTTTTGATAGCTCAACAAATGAAAATGGTGCGAGGGCTAGTGTATTACTCATTTCTCTTGATGAGGATAAATACTATTTCTCTTTTCGGCTCCATTTTAGCTGCACCAATAATATGGTTGAATATGAATCATTGATCTTAAGTCTCCAAGTAGCACAATGAAGAGGGATCAAATCTTTACATGGATATGAGGATAGTGAGTTGGTTATCAATTAGGTCAAAGCTCAAAGAATAACCAAGAATAACCTTCTTAAATATTACAAGCATATATTTTGGGACTTAATAGAGGGGTTTGAAGCCTTCAACATATCTAGTGTCCCTAGGAATCAAAACAAACACATTGATAGGATGACAACAGTTGGTGCTCAATATGAAATACCAGCTCATGTTGCAAGAAAAAAGGAGCAATAAGGTAGGCTTGTGGTTAGGCCTATTGTAGCTAACAATCGAGTTAATTGGCAAGTTTTTGATTTAGATTAGTAGATTGCCAACTTTTTACAAGAAGAGGTAGAGTTCTCCATCAAGAATTAGTCCCTACTATAGAACCAATATGGAGATTAGATCGTGTAGCTCAATTCAAACAAGTTGTCCAAATTATTAATCACCATGGAGGGGATTTTCAACTCAGATGATCAAGTGAGAGGGAAGATAATGAATCTGACCACAAGAAAAGGGGATTAAAAGCCAATCTCAATAGCTAATGGAAGAAATCTCAACTTAGAAAAGGTATGCTCCAAAATAGAACAGGAGGTCTTCATTATCCTTTGTAAGGAATATAATGATATATTTGCATTTACTTATGAAGATCTAAAAAGGTTTGACCCTGGTCTGGCCCAATATACCATAGAGTTAGATCTAGATGAAAGACCCATCAAACAAAAGAAAAGACCCATAAATCCCAAGGTTGAACCCTTAATGAGAAGGGAGTTGTCCAAGCTCATAGAATCTAATATAATTTTTTCAATAAAATATTTCTCTTGGGTAGCTAATCTTGTTCTAGTTAGGAAAAAGAATGGAGAAATCAGGTTATGTGTAATCTTTAGGGATCTCAATAGGGCCTCCCTTAAAGATCATTACCCACTTCCTTCTATGAAATAAATCTTAGCTAAAGTAAGTGGTTCAGAAATATTTTCATTCTTAGATGAAGATTCAAGATATAATTAGACCCTAGTCCAAGAATCAGACCAATTCAAGACTGCATTCACTACTAAATGGGCCACCTATGCCTATTGTAAGATGTCATTTGGACTAATCAATGCAAGTGCCACTTTTCAAAGAACCATGGATATGGCCTTTAGGGGAGTATTAGTATAATTTTTTTTGATATTATTAGATCTATATAACTATGTACTCCAAGCACTCAACAAATCACTTCATCCACCTTGAGAGGGTATTCAAGAAATGCAGATAATATGGTGTGTCTTTAAATCCTAATAAGTGTGTATTTGCTACCGAATAGGGCAAGTTGATAGGACACATTGTAAGGAAGATTTAGCCATTAATCTAGAAAGGGTGGAGGCCATTTTGTCTCTACTTATACCAAGTCACAAAAAGGGTTTGCAAAGTTTAGTTGGTAGGATCAACTTTGTAAGGAAATTTATTTCAAACCTAGTTGGCATAGTTAAGTCCCTCATGGCCATGTCAAAGAACAATATATCTTTTAGATGGATCAAGGAAGGAAAGGATGGTTTTGAGTAGATCAAACAAACAATTGCTTAGGCCCCTACCCTGTTATTTGTGAGGATCCGATAATTACTGAGAGGGGGGAGTGAATCAGTAATTACAAGAAACTTTTAAATTTTAACAATTAGCTAAAACAGTAATTACAAGAAACTTTTAAATTTTAACAATTAGCTAAAACTTCTTTCAAAATAACTCATAAATAGTACCGGTAATAACTAATATCATACTACTAATCATATTTATCAAACTAGTCATCTAAGTGTTCATCAACATGCATGAAACAGAAAGATATCAGCTCAACACATGAATACTAGGAATTTCATGTGGAAATCCAAATGGGAAAAACCATGGTGGGAATTGGTACCCATAAATATTTTGTACTCTTTAAAAATGTGCCTTGTTTGGAGCTTAGCCTGGTTAGGAGAAGACCTTGTTAGGAGTCCCCCAGTTAAGGGATTTACCTCAGCCCTATTAGGAGATTTACTTTGGTAGGAGTAACCTTGTGAAAGGATTTAGAACCCAAGCTAATGAGTCACCCAGTAAAGGGATTTATACAATTAGGCCTGTTAGGACCTACTTGATTCAGGGGTTTTGAGTCAACTGCAACTATTAGGGAACACCATATGTATAATCTAAAAATATCACTCTCTGCTTTCTTGTATAGATCCACTTCACCTTCAATATACTTCTCTCTTGTAGACACACACACTAGTTCAGCCACACACTCTTCTTCTGATTACTGACACAATAAATCATCATAGACTTGTCGTAAATAGACTTTACAACATCGTTAGTTACAAAACCCTAACCTCATACTAATATTTACATCATAGATCATCACATATCTTTACAAATCATTACAAATCATCATATGGATCATTATAACAAATTACAAAATCAATTACAGTCATTGAATGATCATAAATCATCACTGCACTTTGATTTGATAAGCAATCAAGCCCTTAAAACATTCTCCTATACTCTTCACTATTTCCCAAGAGATTCCATCTTTAATCATGCCAAAAAAACATTCTAATACTTAACGTGGATTTAGGCATGTCATCACCAACTTACAAACATAATGTAATACACCACCAAACTCAAAATCATTACTGATTCTTAAACCCTACAAAAAATACATTAATCAATCACAAACATGACTTTCAGTAACCAAAATATGATGCGGTTTTGGTTGTAATCTCATTACATTGATACAAACACATTCTTAAAACTGCAACACCAAATTCCTCATCAATCTCTAGAATCAATCATTTAAGCATAACACAGTTTCACATTTATGGGTTAAAGTCCTATTTGCCAATTAACTATCAAATCGATTCCATGGCTTTCCGGTCAATCATAGATGACTTAGATAACATGATAAAGCAATGTAGCCATAGTTGCAATCAATGACAATACAAGATGAGCTTCAAGTCATCAAACAACATCTCAACTATATCATCACCAATAGTCCTTATACCGATTCATCGCTATCATAAAAAAATTATGCTAATATCCATTCACATTATTAGTTATGCCAATATGACAACATTCTCCCCCTTTGGCATTGATGGCAACATTGACAAAAAAAAATCATATGTTTTGTACTTGCTCTTCTTCTCTTATCCTCCTTTGTATTTCTTCTATCGGTTATCTAGTTCTTCTTCTCATGGCTGATCTTCAACTAATTCTTCTTCCTCTCAACTAGTTCTTCTCCTTCTTTGACAAAAATTCCAAAGGTGAAAATATATTTGGTGTCCTCATTTCTATTTTTGTCACCTTTGTTTATCTTATCTTAGTTGCTCCCCCTAAGGAGTATCCCACTTCACATCAATCCTAAAATGAAAGATATTCAATGAATCCACTAGATTGATGCATCCCCAGTATCTTAATTGACCTTGTCTAGGGGTACAACCCCTAATTTACCTTTGAGAGATTCAAAGGGTGTCTTAGGCAAAGGTTTAGTGAATATATCTTCTAACTTCTCTTTGATAGACACATACTCCATTTTTAAATTCTTCTCATTTACTCTTTCCCTTAGAAAGTGATACTTCAACTCAATATGCTTTGTTCTTTCATATAATATAGGATTTTCTAAAATATTAATAGAACTTGTGTTATCACAATGAATAGTTGTCGGTTCCGACATGTCTTCCTTAAAACCTTCCAAAATATGTCTCATCCATATAGCCTAAGTACAATTCATTGATGCTACCACATATTCTGGTTCAGATGTAGATTGTGAAATACAAGATTGTTTCTTGCTTATCTAGGACACCAATATTTCTCCTAAAAATAAAGCTCCATTGGTTATACTTTTCTAGTCATCAACATTTCCAGCCCAATCGACATCAGTAAAATTTTTTAAAGAAAATTATCATTGTAAGGATACCACAAACCATAATCAATTGTTCCTTTGAAATACCTAAACATTTTTTTAATCACTACCATGTGTGTCTCCTTAGGATCTTTCTGAAATCTTGCAACCAATCCAAGAACATGTGCAATATTTGGTCTATTGTGAAGAACATAATGCAACTTTTGAGTCATAGACCTATATTCTTTCTCATCAACAGATGGTGAATCATCTTGTTTTGACAATTTACAACCTGACACCATCGAAGTACCAACCGATTTACAATCTTCCATGCTAAAAAATTTCAAGACTTCTTTTACATACTTAGTCTAACAAATAAATATTCCATTCACTAGTTGTTGAATCTGTAAACCAATAAAGAGTTTAATCTCACTGATAAGAGACATCTCAAATTATTTCTTCATTTCATTTGCAAAAGACATACACATGTCATCATCTCCACCAAATATTATATCATCAAAAAAACTTTAGCAATTAACATTTTGTCTCCATCAGTCTTCAAATATATGTTACTGTCCTCACTGGTTTTCTGGAATCCTATCTTGATAAGATATGCATGCAATCTTTCAAACCATGCTCTAGGAGCTTTCTTCAAACCATATAGTTCCTTGTGTAGTTTTAAAACCATATTTTCATCTTCACTTAATGCAAAACCCTCAAGTTGTTCTATATATACCTCTTCTTCCAGGATACCATTCAGAAAAGTTGATTTAACATCTATCTGATATACCTTAAATCCTTTAAAACTAGCAAAGGAAAACAAAATTCTAACACCTTCAAGTCTTGTCACTGGTGAAAAGGTTTCACCATAGTCTTCAACTTCTTCTTATGCATACCCTTTGCAAACCAATCTTGCCTTGTTTCTTACAACTTTATCATCTTTATTAAGTTTGTTCCTAAATACCCTTTTTGTGCCAATAACATTTTTGTCTTCTGGTCTAGGAACAAGAGGCCATGTATTGTTCTTCTCTATCTAGTCAAGTTCTTCATTCATTGCATTCAACCAGTCTTCATCTTTCAAAGCTTCTCTAATAGTCTTCAGCTCAATAGTTGAAATCATACACAAATTCTCTCTAATTTTTCTTCTTGTCTGCACACCAACATTCTTGTCTCCTATAATCTGGTCTTCTAAATGATTTATCCTTACATACCTTGGGATTACCAATTATAGTGCAATACTTTATTCCTTATATTCATCATCTTCTTCATCATTCACCAGTTTAGCTCATATTTCTGCACTATTCTACTCATCTTTCTTTTGTACTTCTAATTCAATATACACAAGTTTTTCTTCATCATCAGTAGGCTCAGACCTATTGGACTAATCAGGTTTGTCAAAAAATTCATCAATTTTAACATTTACACTCTCAACCATTGTTTTGTCCTTTAATTATAACATTTGAATGCTTTACTCTTGGTAGAATATCCAAGAAATATCCCTTCATCACTCTTCGCATCATGATTTCTAGTAAAATCATCTCTCTTGATAAAACATCTACTACCAAAAACTTTTTAAAAGCTAACATTAGGAGTCTTACCATGCCAAAGTTCATAAGGTGTCTTGTCATTATCTTTCTTTACAAGAACCCAATTCAAAGTATAAACAACAGTGCTAACTACCTCTCTCCAAAGCATCTTTGGAATATCACCTTGTATCAACATTGTTCTAGGAACTTCCACTATTGTTCTATTTCTCCTCTCTGCAATACCATTTTGCTATGGAGTTCTAGGTGTTGACATGTGTCTCTTTATATCATGTTCTTTAGAATACTCGGTGAACTCATTAGAAGTAAATTCTCCACCCCGATCAGATCATAAACACTTCATATTCTTGTCAGTTTCCTTCTCAACTAGGGCTTTAAAGATCTTGAATTTTCTAAATGGCTCTGATTTCTCCTTCAAAAAAGTTACCTGCAACATCCTTGAAAAATCATTAGTGAAAATCATAAAATACTTATCACCAAAGAAGCTTCTACTTCTCATAAGACCACATAGATCAGTATCCACTAAATCAAGAATATGTTGTGAAGAAAATGATCTACTCTTAAAAGACATCAAATTTATCTTACCCATTTGATAGTCTTTCCATAACACATTATCCGGTTTAACAAGTTGGGGCATACCTCTCACCATACTTGATTTGCTGACCTTTATCAAATTATCAAAGTTGACATGACAAAACCTTTTGTGACACAACCAACTATCTTCAATTTTTTCCACCAAACAACTATTCACATTAGTATTCAGATGGAAAAGATTACTTCTAGTTTGTTTACCAGTAGCTATCCAATCGCCATTGCATCCCATGGTCCTGCACACTCCTTTTTTAAAATCATGGTGATAGCCTTTATCATTTAATTATCCAACACTCAACAGGTTATGTTTTAAACCTTCAACCCAATAAACATCATCTGCATTACTTTTACCATTTAGTGAAATAGATCCTTTACCTTTTACCATGCAAGGTGAGTTATTACCAAATCTTACTACATCACCATCAAACTCTTTAATATCTGAATTTGTTCTTATCACTGGTCATGTGGTGTGAACAACCATTGTCTATTATCTACTCATCACTAGATTTAGTATGAGATACCAAGGACTTTTCATAACTCAAATCTTCCTTCACAGCAAAAAAGACAATTTCCTCATTGTCCTCTTCATCAGATTCCTCATCAGTCACTCCTTCATCCACTACAACATAGTAATGTTTTTTCCCTTTTCCTTTGTATGTCCTAAACTACTCCTTTTTGTCACTGTTAGGGCAGTTTGCAGGAATATATCCAATCTTATTGCAGAAAATACAGTTCAGAGGAAGTTTACCTTTGTACTTACCGGTGCCTCTAGGAAGTCTTTTAGCCAATAATGCTTCAAATTGCATCAGATGGTCTTCATCATCACCATCTCCTCTACTACCACCATGACTAGATCTATAGTCATTATTGTGATATACTTCTTTCCCTTTTCTCATAGGTGTACTAGTTATAGGTGCCTTAAAAGCTGATTTAGATGCCTTAGGAACACTGTTATCAAAACTATTTAATTCAAATGTAGTCAATTTACCAATAAGATAATCAATAGTGACCTTATCCTTAGTAACAAACCTCAACTCTTGTATTGCAGACACTGTAATAGCATAGGCAGGTAAAAGAGTTCTTAACATCTTACTTACAACAATGTCTTCTTCAATTTTTTCTCCAAAACTTTTAATTCCACCAACAACTTCCTTAATTATTTGTCGATACTAGGCTATGTTCTCTCCTTCAATAATTCTCATGTCATCAAATTTACCTCTAAGACTTTCTATCTTGGCTTTTTGAACATGTTTGTCTCCACCATAAATTAGTTCTAATTTCTCCCATACTTCTTATGCAGTGTCTAATCCATGTACATCAATGTATTCAGTATCAAACATGGTACTTACAATTGTTTCCAGTGCTTGGATGTTCTCTTATTGTTCCTTAAGCTGATCATGAGTCAAAGGGCCGGTAGGAGACACATATTTAGTAACCACATGTTCCCAATACTGAGAACATATTCCTTTAAGATATATCTTCATCCGATCACTCTATATCCGGTAATTGTCTTTAGTAAACTTCAGACCCTCCTTCTTCATTATCTTCTTTTGGATCTTTTCCTCAAGAAGTTAAGCTTCTGCACATAGATTACCAATGCTCTGATACCAATTGTTATTTGTGAGGATCCAGTAATTACTAAGAGCGGGGGGTGAATTAATAATTATAGTAAACTTAAAGCTTTAACAATGAGCTAAAACTTCTTCCAAAACAACTCATAAATAGTACCGGTAATAATTGAAATCACACTACTAATCAGATTTATCAAATTGTTGATCTAAGTGTTCATCAACATGCATGAAATAGAAAGATATCAACTCAATACATAAGAAATCAATCAGCACATGAACACCAAGATTTTCACATGGAAACCCAAATGGGAAAAACCATGGTGGAAATTAGTACCCACAAATATTTTGCACTCTTTCAAAATACGCCCTTTTAGGAGCCTATCCCGTTTAGGAGCTTACAAATATGCCCAGTTAGGAGAAGACCCTATTAGGAGTCCCCCAGTTAAGGTATTTACCTCATCTGTATTAGGAGCTTTACTCTGTTAGGAGTAACCTTGTGAAAGGACTTATAACCCAAGCTAATGAGTCACCCGGTGAAGGGATTTATACAATCAGGCCTGTTAGGACCTACCCGGTTAAGGGGTTTTGAGTCTACTACAACTATAAGGGAACAACATATGTATGATCTGAAAAATAGCACTCTCTGCTTGCTTGTATAGTTCCACTTCAGCTTCAATCTACTTCTCTCTTGCAAACACACCGGTTTGACCACACACTCTTCTTTTGATTACTAACATAGTAAATCGTCACATACTTGCCCTAAATATACTTTACAACTTAGTTAGTTTCAAAACCCTAACCTCGTACTAAGATTTACATCATAGATCATCATAGATCTTTACAAATAATTACATATCATCATATGGATCATTACAATAAATTACAAACCAATTACAACCGGTGAATGATCACAAATCATCACCACACTTTGATCTTATAAGCAATCAAGCCCTTAAAACATTCTCCTATACTCTTCCTTATTTTCAAAGATATTCTATGTTTAATCATGCCAAAACAACATTTTAATACTTCACACAGATTTAGCCACGTCATCACCAACTTACAAACATAGTGTAATACACCATCAAACTCAAAATCATTACTGGTTCTTAAACCCTACTAAAACACTATAGAATATACATTAGTCAATCACAAACATGACTTCCTATAACCAAAACATGATGTGGTTCTGATCATATCCTCATTACAGTGATACAAACACATGCTTGAAACCACAACACCAAATTCCTCATCAATGTCCAAAATCAATCACTTAAGCCTAACATAGTTTCACATTTATTGGTTAAAGTCCTATTTGCTAGTTAACTATTATATCCATTCCATATCTTTCTTGTCAATCATAGATGACTCAGATAACATGATAAAATAATGTAACCATAGTTGCCATTAATGACAACACAAACTAATCATCAAGTCATTAAACAACATCTCAACTATATTATCACCAACAATCCTTATACCAGTTCATCAATATCATCAACAACTATGACAATGTCCATTCACATTATCAGTTATGCCAATATGCTAAGATACCCTATTAAATCTCAATTATGACAAAGACTTCATCCTCTATACTTTGGGAGGAGAAGAAAGCATCTTAGTTTTTTAATACAAATAAATGAAGATTAATTAGAGTATCCCATTGCCTTTTTCACTGAAGGTCTTAAAGATTATGATCTTAAGCATAGCTACATGGAGACGCAGGTCATCACTATGATTAGGGAATTGAAAAAGTTCACACACATGTTATCCAACAATGAGATTCTCAACTCTTAGTCCCACATGCAGCTGTGAAGGATTTTCTCCTATACAAGGATATTAGTGAGAGGAGGGCTGGATGGATCACCAAGGTTATGGAATAAGACCTCAACATCAAAATCACTAAGCTTGTAAGAGGTAAAGGCCTATGTGATAATTTTGTTTTATATTTTAAAAATGACCCAGAGGTCATCCTTGTGCTACAAGAAGAGGAGCAGTTGGCCATCAATGAATATGACAAAGTAGTTGGTTTGAAGACATGCCTACCTTCTTAAGGGATGGTAATTACCCTCCTAATTTTGACAGAATGCAAAGAAGACACTTTAGGATTCAGTCTATCCCATTATGGTAATTACCCTCCTAATTTTGATAGAGGTAATTTTGTTCAAAAAGGACCTTAATGGAGTCTTACAAAGATGCATCAAAGAAGATCAAGTCAGCAGACTATTAGAAGAGTTTCATGATTCCCCCTTAGGTGACCATTTCTCTAGAAGGACTCCTACCATGAAAATAATTAGGGTAGGCTACTATTGGCCTTCCCTTTTCAACAATTCACACAAGTGGGTGAGGAGGTGCAAGGAGTATGCCCTTTTCTTAGGTAAACAAATTTTGGCTTCCCTTCATCTCCATCCTATATAGATTGATCAACTATTTAATCAATGGGGCCTAGATTTTATTGTCCTAATTGGACCTCTATCGAGAGTTGGACATAAGTGGATTTATGCCACCATAGATTAATTCACAAGGTGGATGGAAGTAGTTTCCTTGAAAAATGTTACTAAAAGTTTAGTGGTTAAATTCCTTTAGTGAATTTTAACTAGATTTGTTGCTCCTTCCACCATCATATCTGACAATGCCAAGGGTTTTGTCAGAGCTCAAATCAATTCATGGGCAGTTGGCATGACATATATTTGAAGACATCATCAAACTATTACCCATAGGGGAACAACCTAATTGATTCCTCTAATAAGAACTTCATTAAAATCATCAAAAGGAGCTTACATAACAATCAAAGTTCTCATCATTTGAAGTTAGGGATGGCCCTATGGGCTGATAGGATCACACCTAAGAGAGAAACTAGCAATTCACCTTTCATGTTAGCATATGGAAGAGAAGCAAGACTTCCCTTATCTCTTGAATTTCCCTCTTTTGACTTAGTGCACTAGTTGGAGCTCTTAGAGAATGATGCCATGATAGTTAGATATACCAAGCAGATGGAGCTGGAAGAAATTAGGAGTAAGGCCATGCAGGCCCTTAATATCCATCTGGGATGGGTCAAAATAAGTTTTGATAGAAAGGCTACTTATAGGACCTTTAGGGTTGGTGACCTTGTCCTTGTTGGATATTAGAGTTGTTGGAATGTTTTGTTGTCATTGATCTAAACATATTCTTGTGCTCTTGTGCTTCGGTGTTGCAGAGAGTTGGTTTCGTTGATTTATTGAAGATATACTTATCTAGATTTAAGGATTTATAGATTAGTATCTTCAATTGTTTCAGCATGAGTTTCTGTGTTTTGGAAGGCTATTTGATTAAGTTATGTGGTTCAATGTGGTAAGTAGTTTTTATGTTGGTTCTATATTGTACAATCATGATTTCTAGTTTGTATTGCTCTGGAATTGATTCATTATGATGTGCAGATTTTGAAGAGTGTTTGGGATGTTCATGTGTGTCCTTAGTTTGAGTGGTTCATGATTTGAAACTTCACAAGTATATCTTTTAGTTTATTAGTTGGTGTTCTTGAGCTCTGTAAGGGAAATAATGACGATTCTTGTGATCCGAGTTGTTGCGGTTGTTGTAGATTTTTGGTGTAAATAATATTCATCATAGATATTATTACAGTTACTTAAGTTTACTTAGGAAATTCATCTCATAGTAGTTTGGTTATGAGACACTTAGGTGTTTTTACCATATTGGGATAGTATGTTTAGGAGAATTTCCACCTTTTATGGTGTTGATCTTATCTTGTTACATTCCACCTCGTGTGGAATATTTTATTGTTTCTCCTACCTACCACACCTATTTCCTACCTACCCTGATTTCTTATTGAGCCACATGTCATGTTTGTGTGCTCACATATCCATTAGCCTTGCCTATATAAGTAGGCTCATCTAAATTATTTGTATGGACAATCACGGGAAATCATTGAACATCTTGTAATGATCCAATTGATCAGTATTTTCATCTTGATAGAATACAATTTATTCTTATCATCTATTTTGTTCTCTCTTATTTGTGCTTTCCATCACCTCTAGATCTTGGCAAATTCTCACATAGATGAATTTGTTAGAATGTTCTGATAGTGGTAGTAAACTAAGAGGGGGTGTGAATCAATTTACTCACAATAACAACAATCATTTCAATTATAAACCTTAAACCAGAGCAAAACATAGTGAAGAATATATCATGAAATCACAACACACATAACACCAATACTTTGATGTTTAAAACTTGGAAAGGGAAAAATGATAGTAGGAAACCCTACCCACAATTTAGATGAATACTCTATAGTAGTATTGTGAATAATTACAATGGGGTATGCACATGCAAAAAGGCCAACAACCTAGAGCGCACTTCTCATCACAAAGAGAAGTCTCAATGACTTACAAAATCATCGAACTATAATCTGGAAAACAATGATCTATGAAAGTAGCATCTATAAATGCTTGATACAGTTTCAGTTAAGAAATGATGTTTGATCTGCAATAAAAACTTTTTGCAAACCTTCACTAAATGATATAACCTTGTTCACTCATAAACCAATCTCTGATAATGCAGACTTAACTAACCATAACCATGGATCCATCCATGATTGCAATTACATGAATAAGTCACCTATAAATCTAGATCATCGACCTTATTGACAAGGTCGACTAAACCCTAAACCCATAAACCCATAATTATAAAAATTACATCACACAATACCACCAGACCAATATTATAATTTACATTATATAGCATGGACCTAAATCAAGTAACCAAATAATTATATCCACTTGGAATTCTGTTAAGACCATAATCCAACACGCTTCACTTGCTAGTAGTTTAACCGGATCCAAATAGGACCACCATAACAGCACGCCATCCAATGCAAAGTCATCAAACACTTGGGATATAATAAAGAAGCACCAACAAAATGGTAGAAACTAATTCCATAAGTTGGACCCAAAATCCACTGATGAAGTCACCAAATAATGCATACTGGTAAAGCTAACTGGCAATGTCAGATGCCTGTGAAGCCAAGAACAAATCGGTAAAGGCACAAGCTAATCTAGTACCTGAAATATACCAAAAGCATAACCAAATTGTGAAACCACTAGAATATAGAAAGTATATAACCATCAAAATAAGCATCCAAAACTGATTCCATAGATCTGACCATACTGGAACAAAATCACAACCAAAGCCAAGATGATCACCAAGACTAATCACGATAGATCTAACCAAGATAGCCTCTAATCAGGATACAGTGTTGATATCAATGACAAAAATTAACCAAATCCAACATATTGCCAAAAATCCCCCCCTTTGACATTGATGGCAACACTAAATGTGAAAAACATCCAAGTGCCAAGAAATGCCAATAATATCCTAAAAGTTGAATTGGAATATATCTCCCCCTTAGATTAACATGAATACCTTTCCCAAAAAGATCCGATAGTTTTTCTCATGAATAGCTCTCTCTCCCTCTTTGACATCAATGACAAAGGATAGAAACCAAACCAAGAATACTGAACCAAAAAGCTGACTACTCCCCCTAAGTAGTAGCACCATATTCATCAACCCAGATTAGGAGAGTATGTCTAATAAGCTCACCAAATTGATGCATCCCTGCATCTCTAAGTCTCTTCCAGAGGGCTAGTAACCCCCAACTGATCTCTAAGATATTCAAAAGTGTCTCTAGGTAATGGTTTAGTTAGAATATCTGAAATTTGTTCCTTAGTAGGCACACAAACCAATCTGACTTCCTTTGCTTCAACCTTTTTCTTTAAGAAATTATACCTTATAGAGATGTGTTTTAATTTGGAATGAAATACTAGATTATTTGACATATCAATAGTAGTAGTATTATAACAATGAATAATAATAGGCTCATCATAACTTACCCTTATATCCTTTAACATCTATTTCATCTATAAAATTAGAGTACAGTTGGTAGCAGCTACAACATATTTCGCTTCAATAATAAACAATGAAGTGCATGATTGTTTCTTACTAAGACATGAAACCAACTTCTTCCCAAGAAAGAACGCATCTCTAGCAGTGCTCTTCCAGTCATCCATATCTCCTACCTAATTAGAATCTATATGTGCACATAATGTGAAGTCATAATCCTTAGGAGACCATAGCCCAAAGTCTATTGTACCTGCCAAATATTTGAATATTCTCTTGATAGCAATATCATGAGTTTCTCTAGGATCTGACTAAAATCTAGAAGCAATACAAATAACATTCATTATATTAGGTCTAGTCTGGGTTAGGTATAACAATCCACCAATTATTGATTTGTATCTGCTTGGATTCACTCTAGGTGATTCACTATCCTTTGACAATTTACAACCGGTTGTCATAGGAGTACCGACAAGTTTATAATTCTCAATTCCAAATTTAGTAACTCCTTGACATACTTAGTTTGACAAATGAAAATACCTTTATCAGTATGAGTAATCTGCAAGCCTAAGAAAATTTTCATCTCACCAATCATAGACATTTTAAATTCATTCTTCGTATCATCAACAAATTTCATGCATAAACCTTCTTCTTCTCAAAAAATGATATCATCCACAAAGACTTCAATGATCAATATGTCATCATGCTCAATTTTGTAATATGTTACTATCAGCATTACCTTTACTAAAACCAAGTTTTGAAAGATACTTATCCAATCTACCATACCATGCTCAAGGGGCATGTTTTAGTCCATATAAACCTTTCTTTAGCCTACAAACCATGTCCTTGTCTTTTGATAAAGAAAATCATTCAAGTTTCTCAATGTAAACTTCTTCTTCAATATCTCCATTAGGAAATGCACATTTAACATCCACCTGATATACTTTGTAGTTGTTGTGTGGAACATAAGTAAGAAAAAGTCTTACCACTTCAATTCTAGCAACCTGAGCATAAGTCTCTCCATAATCAACACCTTCTTCTTGTAAATAGCCTTTGCAAACCAATATATCTTTCTTCCTTACCACTTTACCTTCCTCATTCAATTTATTTTGGAAAACCCATTTAGTTCCAAAAATGTTCTTACCTTTAGGCCTAGGTACAAGTTCCCATTTCTTATTCTTTTCAATTTGATCTAATTCTTCTTCCATAGTTTTTACCCAATTTTCATCGTTATTTGCCTCAACAAAAGATTTCGGTTCAATTTTAGAAATTAAACATACCTCTTGTTGACATTATAACAGACAAGGGGAGATTGTTGGCATTCCAATTACAATAAGAGATTGTTGGCATTTCATTAAGGATATTGAGAAGGTTGTTGATGATTATGGATTAAGGATGTTTACTATCTTAACAATATTATTTTGTCATTTATGTCAAGAAATTGATTTTCTGATTCAGTATGATGTTGCCATATCTTCAGAAGTATGTTTTGAAGAGAATTAAGATGTCGGTAAAAGACACAGAAAAAATGTGATGAATAAGGGGAGGAATAAGTTATTCAATGGGCAACTATTACCGAGTTAGACAATGATAAGTTCATGATGTTTAGATTGTTTTGATATCCTACATATGCTATTGTTTGTAAGCTTAATACTATACTACATCACCGAGCAAAGAACCTAGTCGGTAAACCCTAAGGAACCTAGTCGGTAAACCCTAAGGTTATCGCTATTGGTTAATGAAGGCAGAATGTCTACCGAGTGAAGTTTAGTATTTATCGAGTTGCAACCGAGTAATAACATAATGCATTGGATGAATAAAAGTGTTATTTAATGAAGGAAGTTGATGAGCTGGATATGATTAAATGTTTGATACGATGCGCATAAAGTTTTTTAAGGATCTATGGCAATGGAAGATCGGCAGGAAGATCTACAGCTCAGATTGAACCGCAATACCCTAACACAAGTTCCAAGAAATGTATGCAAGTTCCCAAGCGTAGTAAAACATTTTCAGATCGAAGGATACATTAAACCTGGTCAAGACTAAAGATCTGATGGCTATGATTGATCATGGGAAATGTGATCATTAAGATTAAGCTATTAGCAAATTTTTTATAAATAAGAAGTTATTGATGAACAATGTATACGGGCAAGTGTAAGTACATGGATGCTACATAGTGATTACCGAGCACAGAAGCTTGAAGACCTGTTTGAATAACAAAGTAAGGAGCCTAGTAGAGGGACAAGATAAGTCACAAGACTTCACAATATTGAGCAAATAGGAATCTTCTTTAGCATTTTAGATGCAAAGTTGTAGATATATTTATACTGTTGTTTATTTTGTAAGTGACAAAAAATCTCTTAACCGAGTGGACTTAACAGTCTTATTTGTAAATCCTCTAGCAAGGTGACATTTTGATTGAGTGTTTGAAACCCTTTGACAAGGTCACTTCTAACAAAGTGAAGATCCTAACAGATCTGAGGAAAATCCCTTAACTGGGTCACATCTAGCAATGTGTTTGTAATCTTTAACAAGATTTTCTTTTAACCGAGCATACTCTAGAAGAGTATATTTCTTAGTGGGTCTGAAATCCCACAATGGTTTTTCCCTATTTGGGTTTCCACGTTAAATCTGGTGTTATATATTTTGTGGTATTATCTATTTATGAGTTTGCATGTTTTACAATTTTTCTGATAAGGTTACCGAGGTTGAATCTGTTGAATATATTGAAGATTAAGTTTGTATGATTCACCCCTCCCCTCTCATTTTATTAACAATTGGTATCAGAGCTTTGGACTCCAGAAGTAAAGTTTAAAGGCACTTGAGGAAAAGATCCAAAGATGTATAAGAGGGATGCACCGAAGTTGAACAAGTCAAGTTTCTCTACATGGTAGAAAAGGATGAAGCTGCACCTATTAGGAATTGGAGAATATGCTTTATATTTTATGGAGAATGATTTCATTACACCTAGCACCTATCCATTGAAAATGGAAGAGATAAAGGCAAAGCAAGCACATATTCAAGCAATGATTGAAATAACATCCGCATTGACCGACTTAGAGTTTAATGATCTAGAAGGCTACAGTGATGCCAAAGCAATGTGGGACAAGCTCATATCTGTGTATGGTGGTGATGAACATGTTCAAAGAGCAAAAGTGGATAGTCTAAGAAGACAACTTGAATCTATGAGAATGAATGAAGGTGAGAACATAACCCAGTATAGTACAAGGTTAAAGGAGATTGTCAATCAAATCAAAGGAGCAGGAGGAACCATTGAAGAAAAGGATGTCACAAGTAAGTTATTGAGAAGCCTTCTACCTGCTTATGCTATCCAAGTCTCTGCAATCAATGAATTAAGGTCTATACCCAATATGCTAGTTTCTTTGGATGCTACCATTGGTAAGTTACATGCATTTGAGCTAAGTAACTTTGATAATAGTGGGTCTTTGGTAAATAAAGTTGAGTTTGCATTTAGTTCTTTTCATCTTCATGAATCTGATGATTACAATGATAGAAAGTATAAGTATTCTGAAGGGAATCACAAAGGAGCAAGTGAAAGATTTCACAAAAACATGGAAGAGGTACACAAACTATATGAAGAAATTAGAAAGCAAGAAGAGTTTGAAGCACTATTAGCCAGAAGGCTACTGAGAGGAAAAGGTAAGTACAAAGGAAAGTTGCCTTTGAAATGTTTTAACTATGATAGAATAGGACATATGGCTTCTAACTATCCTGACAAAGAATCTAGTGAAAAGAGAGATTACCGAGATGACGGACATAAAGACAATCATTACAGAGGTCATCGAGACTTCAGAAGAAGAGATAGAAAGACATGCCTAATTGCTAATGAGGAATCAAATGATGATAAATCTGATGAAATTGATATAGAGGAAGTTGTTTATGTGGCTATCAAAGATGGATCAGATGAAGAAAGGTATGAAGAAAAAGCTTTAATATCTCACATAAATACTAATGATTCTTGGATCATAGATAGTGGATGCTCACATCACATGACAGGTGATAAACACAATTTTTATATATTAGAAGATTATGATGGAGGTTATGTAAGATTTGGTAATGATGCACCATGTCCCGTAAGAGGTAAAGGATCTATAACACTTATTGACAATGCTAAATGTAATGATGTTTATTGGGTTGAGGGTTTGAAATACAATTTGTTGAGTGTAACACAACTAAACAATACATGATACTGAATAGAGTTTTAGAAAGGAACTGTCAAAGTTCATGACAAGCATGGAAAGTTAGCAGCTACTAGGACACAAACAAAAGCTAACACATTTCACCTTGACTCAACTCAGAATAAGTGTCTATATGCAAAGATAGATGATACCTGGTTATGGCATAAAAGGTTTTGTCATGTAAATTTTGATAATCTGATCAAAATAAGTAAGAAGCACCAAGTAAGAGGTCTACCAAGTTTGGAAAAACCTAAGAATGCTATGTGTCGAGGATGCCAGATGGGTAAGATGACAAGATCAAGCTTTACAAGTAAGTCCTACACTTCTAAGGGAATTTTAGATCTTGTGCATGCTGATCTTTGTGGTCCTATGAAAGTTCAGAGTTATTATGGTGATAAATATTTCATATTATTTGTGGATGATGTCAGTTATGCTTTTAAAAGAAAAATCAGAATTTTTTCAAATGTTTAAATGGTACAAGGCAAGAGTTGAAAATGAAATAGGAAGACAACTGAAATGTCATAGATCTGATAGAGGAGGAGAGTTCACTTCTGATGAGTTCAACTTATTTTGCAATGATCATGGTATTAAAAGACAAGTCTCTGCACCGAGAACTCCACAGCAAAATGGGATAGCTGAGAGAAGAAATAGATCTATTATGGATTGTGCCAGAACCCTAATGATTGAAAAGAAAGTACCACAAAATTTTTGGAGAGAAGCAATAAGCATTGTTTTTTACACCTTGAACCGAGTACAATTGAAGAAAGGAACTTTGAAGACACCATATGAAATCCGGTATGACAAGAAACCTAATGTAAGTTACTTTAAAATCTTTGGAAGTAGATGCTATGTTCACAAAGATGATAGAAATGGTAAGTTTGATCAGAAAAGTGAAGAAGGAACATTTCTAGGTTATTCTTCTAGAAGCAAAGCATTTAAATGTCTAATCAAATCATCTAACAAAATAGTAGAAAGTGCAAATGTGAAAATTGATGAATTTGCATAAAGAAATGTTGAAGGAAACTCCAAAGAACCAGAAGATTATGAAGGATTTGTATATGTTCAACTAAAAAGTCTTACTGAGAAAGCTGCTGAAGGAAATGAAGAGAATATCCAGTTACTGAGTGATGAAGAAGATCATACAGAATCTACCGAGCCTATATTAGCCAAGTATGTCAGAAGGAATCATGCATCAAGTTAGATTATAGGAGATAAGGATGATCTAGTGATGACAAGGAACAAACTAAGATAGAACACATGTCTGATATCTGAATTTGAACCGAGGATAGTGAAAGAGGCATTTAACAGTGAAGATTGGATAAACGCTATGATAGAAGAGATTGATCAAATCAAGAAGAATGACACATGGACACTGGTCCCAAGATCGAAGGACAAAAATGTAATTGGTACAAAATGGATTTTTAGAAACAAGCTAAATGAAAAAGGTGAGGTCATTCGCAATAAAGCAAGACTAGTTTGCAAAGGTTATGCTCAAGAAGAAGGAATTGATTATGGTGAGACTTTTGCACCTGTGGCAAGACTTGAAGGAGTAAGAACATTATTGGCATATGCTGCTTACAAGAATTTCAAGGTATATCAAATGGATGTCAAATCTACATTTCTGAATGGTATATTAGAAGAAGAAGTTTTTATTGAACAACCTGAAGGATTTGTTGAAGGAGAGAATAAAGATCAGGTATGTAAGCTAAACAAAGCATTATATGGTCTAAAGCAAGCACCTAGAGCATGGTATGAGAGATTGCATTCTTATTTAATCAAGATTGGTTTTATAAGAACTAGTGAAAACAATAATATGTACATGAAGAATGATGAAGACAATGGAATACTGATCTCAGCCATATTTGTTGATGATATTATCTTTTGTGGAAATGACTCTTTATGCAAGAACTTTAGAAATGAAATGTGTAAAGAATTTGAGATGTCATTAATCAGTGAAATAAAGTATTTTATAGGTCTATAGATACTGCAAATGAAAGATGAGATTTTCATTACTCAATCCAAGTATATAAAGGAAATCTTGAAGAAATTTGGAATGGAGGATTCTAAACCTGTAAGTACTCCTATGACTACCAACTGTAAACTATCAAAGAATGATAAATCTGCATCTATTGATGAGAGACTTTACTGATCTATGATTGAAAAGTTGTAATATGTTGTTCACAGTAGGCCAGATATAGCACACATAGTAGGTATAGTTGCAAAATTTTCTGCAAATCCCAAGGAAACACATATGACAGCAATCAAGAGAATTTTCAAATACCTAAAAGGCACTAAAGATTATGGCTTAGTATATCAGAAAAGAAATGTTTTTTATTTAAAAGTTTATACTGATGCTGATTGGGTAGGCAATATTGATGACAAGAAAAGCACAAGTGGAGGAGCTTTCTTTATAGGAGAAAGACTAGTAAGTTGGCTTAGCAAAAAACAAGGATGTATTTCACAGTCAACATCAGAAGCTTAATATGTTGCTGCAACATTGAATTGTACCAATATAGCATGGATCAAAAAATTGTTGGAAGGCATGAATGAGAAACTTACCAAGCCAGTAACTATATTCTATGATAATACTAGTGCCATTAACATTTCAAAGAATCATGTTATGCACTCTAAGACAAAGCACATCTCTATCAAGTATCATTATCTTAGAGAAGAAGTCCAAGAAAAGAAAGTGGTGTTGGAATATGTTAGCTCAAAGGAACAAATAGCAGATATCTTCACCAAGACACTGCCAAGGGACACTTTTGAGTATCTCAAAAGTTAGTTAGGGGTCCTACCCCTATCTTCTATTCACTGACAGAGTTCGGTGAAAGCATCAATTCGATGACTCTATAGAATACCTTTTATGAGTTGATGCTGATTTACACACTTTAGGAGGTTTTTCTAAAGGTGTGCAGAAAACAAAATAGGGAATAGGAATTGAAGACAAAATGCTCTGACCGAGACTAAGTTGATACCTAATAGCAAGGGAATTACTTTACACAGGAAGAAAATGTATTAGTTTTATTTTTGGCATTGTTGTCAAATGGGGAGAAGAATAATGACAGGGGGAGAGCATTTCAGCTTCTCACAGCAATCTGAATCTGAATCATTTAGGTCAAATCAATTGGTTTTTCCATCAATGCCAAAGGGGGAGATTGTTGGCATTATAACAGACAAGGGGAGATTGTTGGCATTCCAATTACAAAAAGAGATTGTTGGCATTTCATTAAGGATATTGAGAAGGTTGTTGATGATTATGGATTAAGGATGTTTACTATCTTAACAATATTATTTTGTCATTGATGTCAAGAAATTGATTTTCTGATTCAGTATGTTGTTGCCATATCTTAAGAAGTATGTTTTGAAGAGAATTAAGATGTCAGTAAAAGACACAGAATGAATGTGATGAATAAGGGGAGGAATAAGTTATTCAATGGGCAACTATTACTGAGTTAGACAATGATGAGATCATGATGTTTAGATTATTTTGATATCCTACATATGCTATTGTTTGTAAGGTTAATACTATACTATGTCACCAAGCAAAGAACCTAGTCGGTAAACCATAAGGAACCTAGTCGATAAACCCTAAGGTTATCACTATCGGTTAATGAAGGCGGAATGTGTACCGAGTGAAGTTTAGTATTTACTAAGTTGCAACTAAGTAATAACAAAATACATTGGATGAATAAAAGCATTATTTAATGAAGGAAGCTAATGAGCTGGATATGATTAAATGTTTGATATGATGTGCATAAAGTTTGTTAAGGATCTATGGCAATGGAAGATCGACAGGAAGATCTACAACTCAGATTGAACTGCACTACCCTAACACAAGTTCCAAGAAATGTATGCAAGTTCCCAGGCATAGTAAAACATTTTAAGATCGAAGGATACTTTGAACTTGGTCAAGATTGAAGATCTGATAGCTATGATTGATCATGGGAAATGTGATCAAGGAGATTAAGCGGTTAACAAATTATTTATAAACAAGAAGTTATTGATGAACAATGTATGCGGGCAAGTGTAAGTACAGGGATGCTACATAGTGATTACCGAGCATAGAAGCTTGAAGACCTGTTTGAATAATAGAGTAAGGATCCCAGCAGAGGGACAAGATAAGTCCTAAGACTTGACAATATTGGGCAAATAAGAATCTTCTTTAGCATTTTAGATGCAAAGTTGTAGATATATTTTTACTGTTGTTTATTTTGTAAGTGACAAAAAATCTCTTAACCGAGTGGACTTAACAGTCTTATTTGTAAATCCTCTAGCAAGGTGACATTCTGATTGAGTGTTTGAAACCCTTTGACAAGGTCACTTCTAACAAAGTGAAGATCCTAACAGATCTGAGGGAAATCCCTTAACTAGGTCACATCTAGCAATGTGTTTGTAATCTTTAACAGGATTTGCTTTTAACTGAGCATACTATAGAAGAGTATATTTCTTAGTGGGTCCGAAATCCCACAGTGGTTTTTCCCTATTTGGGTTTCCACATTAAATCTGGTGTTATATGTTTTGTGGTATTATCTGTTTATGAGTTTGCATGTTTTATAGTTTTTCTGATAAGGTTACCAAGGTTGAATCTGTTGAATATATTGAAGATTAAGTTTGTATGATTCACCTCACCCCTCTCATCTTATTAACACCTCTTCACCAAATAACCTTCTCCTAGTCATCACACCTTTCCTTTTATCTCCAATGATCTGATCTTTAGAATGGTTTAGCTTTACATACCTGGGAGTCATTGAATTACCTTGATTTGCTAACACATTTTGTTGTTCCTTTGTCACTATTTAATTTTCTAATGTTACCATAGTCATTGGTTCACTATTCTAAACTGATTCTTGCATTGCTAATTTAGGTTTGATAAATTCATCTTTCAGTCCATAATCATAAGCTCTGATCTGATTACTATCATGCTCATCCACCTTGACATTTATGCTTTCCATTATCCTATTCAAATTTTTTTTATAACATCTATATGCTTTTCTCTTATTAGAATAACCCAAAAATATTCCTTCATCACTTCTAGGATCAAACTTTCCTAATGCATCATCTCTTCTAATGTAACATTTGCTTCCAAAAATTCTGAAATATTTGACAGGAGTATGAAAAAACCATAATTCATAAGGAGTCTTATTGATATCGCCTTTTACTCTTTTGAAAGTGTATACAATGGTATTAATAGCCTCTCTCTAATAGGTATCAGTTAATTTAGCTTTAGTCATCATAGTCCTTGTTGCATCCAAGATTGTTATGTTCTTCCTTTCCACCAATCCATTCTATTATGGAGTTGTAGGTGCATAAAGTTGTCTCCTAATACCATTCCTCTCACAAAAGTTGCTGAACTCACTCGATATAAACTCACCACCATGATATGATCTCAATCATTTTATCTTCAGTCCTATCCCAGTCTCAATCGTAGCCTTAAATATTTTGAATTTCTCAAAAGCTTCATATTTCTCCTTCAAAAATGCCATCCACATCATTCTAGAATAGTCATCAATAAGTAACATAAAATATCTATCAACTTGAAAAAATTTAGTCCTTTTTGGTCCACACAACTCAGTATGAATAAGATCAAGAATTTCATTAGATTTATCATGTATACTTCTAAAAGAAGTTCTAACTTTCTTACCCATTTGACATTCTCTACATACTGGATTATGAGGTTTAACAATTTTAGGAAAATCTTTGATAGTCGATATTGAACTGATCTTCAGTATACAATCAAAATTTACATGACACATCCTCTTATTAATAGACAGTTCAAATAACTAGAAGACAACTGAGAGGGGGGGCATGAATTAGTTGTCACAGATTACTAGAACATTTAGCAATTAAAACTTTAATACCGAAATGCTTAAACCAAATACTAGAATATCAGTTAAACCAATTAAGAATAGACAATAATCAGAAAATAAATACCATCCACATGACACCAAGATTTATACGTGGAAAACTCGGTAAAGGGAAAAGCCATGGTGGGAAGCCTACCCATAGTCAAATAATACTTCTGCAGCAAGTATGTGATTACAATTGAGGGGTCTACACTTTCAGGATGGCCAACATCCTAGGGCATACTGCTTATCACAAGAGGAGACTCACTAACTACATAGAAATCCAAACTACAATCCAAAAGAATGAATGAATTGCAAAGATAACATCTCCTATGCCTGAGTACAGTTTCGATTAAGTTCAAAACTAAAGGACTAAATCCTCTTATATAAAACCAATTTGATCACCAATGATCAACCAAATCTACTGCTTGAATGATATTACATTATTCGCACATTACATATCCATATCCCATTCCTTGACCTTATACCTATGATGATCTACAATGAGATCTTACATCATATATATATAGACCCTCGACCATAAATGATTAGGTCGAACTCCAGACAATAAACCAATTACATAATTACAAAACATGTCAGCCTTAGACCAAACAAATAATATCCAACACATAAGACATCCTGAAAACACATCGAGAGGTCCAATCAACACGTTACATTAAGTCTATCCATAACCTAGATCAACCGAGACCCAATATAAGTTCACACATGCTAAGGCAATGATATTGATCCACCAAGTCTCGAAGATGATCATCAGCAACATCCTAAATCTCCACTAGAAGCTACACCAACACCATTTATGCAATTCATCAAAGACCTTCATCAAAATCTCTGTCGGTGAAACCCTCACCAAAACTGCAAGCCAAGATACCAAGCAAACAAGATAGCATCTGATCACCAAACCAAAAAAAAAATGACTTAGCATGAACATGAGTATCATGAATAAGCCAATTCCATAACCAAACCATATTGGAGCCTACCAGATCATGCCAGATCCAAACTAACCAGAAATTACTCAACCTACCAGGACCAGAAGGGTGATGGTAAAGCATCCAAATAGCTAGTGTTGACATCAATGACAAAACATCAATGCAACACATAATCAATTCCTCCAAATGGAAAACAATCTCCCCCTTTGGCATTGATGGCAACACTAGATGTGAAAAACATCTAGGTACCAAGAAATGCCAAACAAGTATCCCCCAATGGAAGACAACCAACAATCTCCCACATAAAGATATAGCAATGAAGTTCTTAAACAAAGACCAAACTCTCCCTATGAATGATACCTTTGTAAATCTCTGAACTACACATATATCTCTCCCCCTAATGTATACAACTCCTTAAATTTTTCTTTTCCAAGTCAATGCCAAAAATATGCCAAAAATATCAAAGCAAAAACATAAACCGCTGAATCACAAAGATAAATTTTTGCCCTGAGTAGTAGAATCCCCACATTAGTGCCAGAATGAAAATATCTCTTATAATACATACTAAACTAATGCAAAAAAGAATCAATTCATTCTTTGTCGGAGGGGTAGAAACCCCTAACTTGTCTCTCATGAGGTACTCAAATGGTTCTTTAGGCAAAGGTTTAATAAGAATATATGCAATATGCTCTTTAGTGTTCACATAAACCAATATGACCTCATTTGCTTCCACCTTTTCCTTCAAAATGTTGTACTTGATAGATATGTGCTTTGTCTTAGAATGAAATACTAGATTCTTTGATATATCAATAGCAGTAGAGTTATCACAAGGAATAACTAACGGTCCATCACAATCCACCTTTATATCCTTCAAAATTTGCTTCTTTTTGATCCATGAAACCAACTTCTTTCCAAGAAAGAAAGCTCCATCGAAAGTACTTTTCTAGTCATCAACATCTCCAACCCAATCAGCATATGTAGATGCACATAATGTAAAGTCATCATTTTTAGGGTACCATAAACCATATTCAGTTGTTCCCTATAAATACTTGAAAATCCTCTTCACCACACTCACATGATTTTCTCTAGGATCACTCTAAAATCTTGATACAATACAAACAACATTCATTAATGTCATGCCCAAAATTTATGGCAAGAACGGGATAATTTTTTTTTTTTATTAAAATATGACAACTTAAAACATTAAATTAGCAAAGAAATGCTCTAACATGTTTTGTCTTAACTATGTTTAGAGTTAACTCTACCTACTAACTCAAGTAAGTAAAAATAAATTAAATGCGGAATATTAAAAGAATAGTCTTATTGTCTCATCGATTTTAATCAATAAATTGATTTAATTAACTAATTAACGCAGATAAAATTAATCGACAAAGGCCATTAATTAATTTAGAACTAATTAAAATAGTCCCAGCATATAACTTATGAGTGCCTATATCAACTAAAGGGTCGATTAAATTTGTAATGTATATTTTCCTATAAAGTTTAATCATGTCAAAATAACTTACCCTATTTGTCATAATATTACTAAAGGGATTAAACTTCATAGTATTTTAAAATTAAACATTTTATTCTCTTCTTTAAATAAATCCATATGTTTATAAAAACATATATATACATTATAACTCAAAATAAATTATTTAATCTAAAAGCTTTCCTTTCTATTCATGTTTTCAAACTCTTATATATATATATATATATATATATATATATATATATATATATATATATATATATATATATATATATATATATATATATATATATATATATATATATATATATATATATATATATAAATTCATACATATAAATTTATATATTTATCTAAAATAATAAACCTCACATCTTTATTAAAAAACTCATGCAAACCCTAACTAAGGGTATTTATTATATAATACCCTACATTATTTTGAAATTTCATTGTTATTTCATTCTACCCTAGCCCTACCCGGGCTAGATTTTTTTTTTTTTTTATTGTTTCATTTAGGGTATTTTGCAGGGGCCGAATGGGCAACAATGGCAGAGGCGATTTTATTTTCATAGGGGGTGGAGGTTATGATGGCGGCAAGCGGCGACCCTGGGGCACCGCTCACTATGGACTTCCACAGTGGTGGCGACCACTATGGCCACCCACAGTGGCGGCGCTTGGGTCGTCCACTGTGGGAAGCCATAGTGGCGGCGTCACTATGGACACCCACAGTGGCGGCCCTTGGGCCGTCCACTGTGGAACACCACAGTGGCGGCTCTCGACCACGCCGTCCACTGTGCTAAGCATAGTGGTTCGACCCTTCTGCCAACCACTGTGCTTAGCACAGTGGCTCAGTAGAAACCTAAACCCCTCTTTTATTTTGTTTAACTAGATTGAGCAAAGAGACAAAACTGATTCCGAACTTGATTGAACAAGAATTGATTGAGCAAAGTGTAGACACCCCAAAATGTCTCATTGATCATTTACTAATTATTCCTCTAATTGATTAAATAATTCTATAATTATTTAATTAAGTTAATTAATCTTATTCTTCTAATTTCATATTTCTTCATAATCTTACTAATCATTTTATTTCTTATTTTTTTATCATTTAATCATTTAAACCATTTTCTAATGTTAATTAAATATTTATTATTTAATTAATTCTAATTAATTCCCTAATTTAAATGAACTTTATTATTTAAATAAATTCTATTTTCAATTTCTATCTCTAATCAATTAATCATTCAACCCTTTTCTAAAAATTAATTAAATATTTATTATTTAATTAATTATGATTTAATCCTTTAATTTAAATAATCTTTATTATTTAATTAAAGTCCATTTCTAAATAATTAAATAGTTTCTTTAAATTATTTAATTAACTAATTAATTCTTCAATTCCAAATCCCCAAATTCTAATTTCATTTAATTTCTAATTTCTTTCAATTTCAATTACATGTGCATGATTTCAAAAATCAAATTGAAAAACAAAGTCAACTTCTAAATATATTCAAATACTAAATTGAATTTAAAATAAATTCAATTGTTTGAATTAAATCTCATGCAAAGATTAAATTGAAAATCTAAGTCAAAGTGCAAGCAAATGCTAAATTAATTAATTCAATCAATCAATTAATTAAATAATTTATCTCTCGAATCTCTATTTTCATCTTTTAGTTAGCTTTTTCTAAATGAAGCTTTCTTTGTCATCTTCTTAATTTCCTCCAATCATCCTTTTTCTTCCTTCAATTGGTTTTTTCTCAATCAGTTGACTTATTTAATCTATTCAGTTTCACCTCCAAATCAGCAATTCAACTATCAATCTTCATGTGAGCTCATTGTCATGAAATAGGGGGTTTTGATTGAATTACTTTATAATTCCTATTTTGATTTGATTGTGTTATTTCATTGTCTATTTGTTTGAATTCTTTGATTAGATAAGGATTCATGATTTCCCTTTGAATTCTAATTGATTCTTTAGAGATGAATTCTTTTACATGCGACATTTTGGTGAACCCGACATGAACAACAACTAATTAACCTTCTTTGTTTTCTGTATTATTTTTGCAGATCGTATGGATTTATTCCTTTTTGCAGGTTTTACATAGATTTAAAAAGAAAATCTCTTCGTCATGCATTTGCGGTTGCATCATTATGCAATCGCATAGTCAGAACTATGCAATCAACCTTTCGAGATCACGCAATCGACCTTTTAGGGTCACACAATTGACCTTTCAGGATCATGCAATCGATCTCTCAGAATCACGCATTCACTCTGAGATTATTACACACTCGTTAGGAAAATTATTGTTCTGTTATTTTTATTCTTATTTCCTTTCTGTTCTCTGATCTATGTAATTCTGCATGAAATTGAGTAAATATGGAAACAAATTATTTTTATTGCATGTTTTTGTTATAATAGTTTATGACACGTAAGGTACAATTCAGGATTTTAGGTACCAGAAGGACAAAGGAGCAAAAAAGACAGGTCAGATGTTATCAGAGAATTCTCAAAGCAGAAAAGCAGATACAAGATTTGGAAGACCAGCTAGCCATTGACAGATACAATACCTTAGTTCTCTCGTATCGAGTGAAATATGATTTGGTTAACATTGAATGGATGATGAGAGATCTAGCCATAGCCTCACAATCTGTTTTGTAGGTTTTTGATCAAATTTAGCTTCATTTTTTTTTTTGTGTTATCTGCCTGTGTGACATGCAATCGCCTTGTTATCATCACACAATTGACCTATTAGGATCATGCAGTTACCCTGTTAGAATCATGCAATCGATCTGACAGAATTACACAATCGTGCAGGTATCATCACACATTCGTTTCTGTTAATTTTGAGTTCTCTATTTTGTGTTGATTTAATTTTACTACTAATCATTTGTTTGTAGCCTATGGTGAATTTACAGAAAGGATCGGATTAGTATTAGATTAATTGCACTCATGCTCTCACACTTCATGTTTTGGTGCTTAAAATCAACATTGGTCAAAATTGGCATGCATGTATAACACTTCAATTTGGGCTTAAAATCAACAATAGTTAAAATTGACATGCATGCCTTCACATTTCATTTTGGTGTTTATATTTATATATATATATATATATATATATATATATATATATATATATATATAATTTTATATATATGTATATATATTTAGGTTTAAATTTATATATATATATTAAACAATAAGTTTATTTTTGTATACTTTTAGAATGATTTCCTTTTCTCTTAAATATAGGCATGCATATATATATATATATATATTTAAATATAAATATATGTTGTAACTAGGGCATAAATTTTCTATGCAATAAATATACAGGTATTTTTATTCTGAATCTCATTTAACAGATTAGATGCTTTCTTCAGATATAAATCATTGTATTTATTCTCTCTTATCAAAATCCTAGTTGCTAGAAGAAATAGATAGGTTATTTAAATATTGATTTACTTTCAGCAAAAATAAAGTAAAAAGCAGAATTAAATCACTTAGAACCGCAACTCTATAATTTTTAATTATTTCATTTAATCTGTTTAATTGTAGATTTTATTTTCTGTACATAAACAAATGACAGTATTTAATAATTCTAACAACAACTATATAAATGACCAAATTTAATAAATTTAATAGCAACGAGATAAATCTAGATTTTATTAAAATAAAACTTTAGAAATGACTATAATAAATTTTGATCTTCATTTTCTGCAATAAACAAAATGACAAATTTAAATAAAACTAAATATGGCATTTCCATGTATAGATCTAATTTTTAGATTTTATTTATTTCCCAACCTACTACATGCATGTAGATCTATTCCATTTCTTTTCTAATATTTTGATTTTAAATGCATAAAGGGAATGAATGTAGGTCCCGGAGACAACTGAGAGGGGGGGGGGGGGTGGTGTGAATCAGTTCTCAAATAAATTCAAACCAAAATCTTATTAACCAACTTAATGCTTAATACCGGTAAGACAGTTAAGTATGCCGGTAAACAATGTTAACAAAAAATTGCTATACCGGTAAGAATTAATGCATGAAACATAAGCACAAAGTCATCCACAACACATGACACCAATATTTGTACGTGGAAACCCTATAAGGGGAAAAACCATGGTGGGAAACCTTACCCACAATCAGATGATACTACTACAGATAGTAAGTGTACAAAGAGGGGTCTGCACATGCAGAAAGGCCAACAGCCTAGAGCTCACTACTCAATCACAAATGGGAGTCACACTGACTATAGTTGGATGGTTAAATCTAATGAGAATGTATTGCACAAAATAGCATCTTCATATGCTAGATTCAGTACTAGTGTAATGCTAATATGCTTCTACAAAAACCTAACTTCACCTTCAAATGATGTCTTCGTGTATATTCCTGCTTGATCTCGCATATACCCTTTCTTAAATCTTTTTCGCATTCCACATTTGATCTTACAAATAAGATCTTACATTTATACCATACCCTAAGACCAATTTTAGTAGGTCGGCTCTACAAGATATTACAATAAAAATATTTTACAAATAATACAATATCCAATGCAATAACCGATTGAACATGTCAGCTTGATGCATTTACAACAATAATAAATCATCTTCATAATGTGCCATGCTGATCTGGAAAAGATAAGCCTGCCGGTGTAACCCTAGATAACCCAGACCTATTTGCTGGTAAAAGAAAATATGCAAATAAGAATATACCAATGATTATTACTTCAAAGTAAAGTGTCCACATGATATCTTCAACATTACCAAGTGTCTTCCATGTCATTTCAGGTACCAGTGAACATTATATCCTACCGGTTAACCATATACCAGTGACTGTTTGCTGGTGAATGTTGCTGGATCTCTAAAGTAGGTGTATTTAGCAGGTGTTGACATCAATGACAAAACCATACCAAAATACCAACAATCTCCCCCTTTGGCATTGATGGCAGCACAAGATGGAAAAACCATCAAAGTGCCAAAATAGAAATGCCAAGTACAAAAGTCAACAATCTCCATTTCTCCCCCTGAGAGTAACATGTGTTTATTCAAAGATTTATTTTCAATACCAATCTCTCCTCAAAAGGATAATGCATTTTTCATATATCTTTCCCTAATGTTTTTCCATATATCTCTCCCCCTTTGACATCAAATGCCAAAGTCACAAAAAGTCAAGTTCATACAAAATACCAACCAAGTCAATATACCAACTACTCCCCTTGAGAAGTAGCTTCCTCATCAAATACCAGAATAAAAGATTTGTTCATTTAATTATGTCGGTTGATGACAATCATCAACTGTCTAAGTCTCTACCGGTGGAGGTAAGACTCCGAGCTGATCTTTGAGATACTCAAAAGTTTCCTTAAGCAAAGGTTTTGTAAAAATATCTGCAAGTTGTTCTTTAGTATTCACATAAACTAGTTTTATCTCCTTTTCTTCAACTTTTTCCCTTAGAAAATTTAGTTTGATAGAAACATGTTTTGTTTTAGAATGTAATACTGGATTCTTAGATATATCAATTGCTGTAGTGTTATCACAATATATAGTAATAGGTTCCTTGCATTTTACCTTTATGTCTTTCAACATTTGCTTAAGCCAAAGTACTTGTGTACAGTTTGTTACTGCTGCAACATATTCTGATTCTGCTGTTGATAGAGATGTACAACTCTATTTCTTACTTAACCAAGAAACTAATCTCTTTCTAAGAAAGAATGCTCCTCCAATGGTGCTTTTTCTATCATCCACATCTCCTACCCAGTTTGCATCTGTGTATGCATATAGATCAAAATTTTCATCTTTAGGATACCATAATCCAAGATTTGTTGTGCCTTGTAAGTACCGAAAAATCCTTTTTACTGTTGATTCATGATTTTCCCTAGGATTACTCTGAAATCTAGAAACTATACATACTGCATTCATAATATCAGGTCTAGTTTGTGTCAAATACGATAAACCTCCTATCATAGATTTGTATCTGGTTGGATTAATAGGTGTAGATTCATCCCTTTGAGATAATTTGTCATTTGTAGTCATAGGTGTGCTTACTAGTTTAGAGTTCTCCATCCCAAATTTCTCGAGTAGCTCCTTCAAGTACTTAGATTGACTCAAAAATATACCTTTATCACTCTATAAAATTTGCAATCCTAAAAAGAATTTTATTTCTCCAATCATAGACATTTCAAATTCATGTTGCATTTTAAGAGAAAATTCTTTGTATAATCCATCTTCTCCTCCAAAGATTATATCATCAACAAATACTTCCATAATCAAGATGTCATCATTAGTTACTTTGTAATATAAATTGTTATCTGCATTTCCTTTAGTAAAACCAATCTTTAAAAGATACTTATCCAATCTTGCATACCAAGCTCTTG